>NC_083656.1:945344-965344 GCF_963576545.1 Limanda limanda
CCTGGATGAGACGCATGTGTCTCCTCCCTCTCTGTGCGTTAACCAGCAGCCGCTCAGCCGCTTCCCACGCGACACTTTGAGCCGCTTGTCAATCACGTTTGATTGGATGAGCAGCGACGGAGGTTGTTGAACCTGGGAAACCGTCCAGAGTCGAGTGACAGTGAATCAGAGGAAACACTTTCTGCCCAGTGAAAAATAAACGACCAATCAGAGCCCGGAGCTGAAGGGTGTGAGAGATTTAGTTTTAACTTCACGAGGCCTGAAAACGACACAACTTAGCGTTTCCCGCTGTCGAGGTCACGAGAGGACGACTCCTCTGGGCTCAGATTCATGGGCCGACTCATTGCAGAGTCCCGTATTCAAATGGAAAGTCATGATTCCACGTGGGCGTCAGTGTGAACACTAAGGGTTTTACAGGCCGTCCTTCAGAGGGATTGAGAATCTCCAGCGTTTCGAAATCCTGGCGACTGCCTTTAAAACCGAGGATCTGGATCTGCTGGGAGAGGATGATGGAGGAGGAGCCCACGGGAAGATGACACACCTAGAGGCGTGTTCTCCTCACAGCGCCTGGAAGAGGAGGAGCCGACGGGAGGATGACACACCTGGAGGCGTGTTCTCCTCACAGCGCCCGGAAGAGGAGGAGCCGACGGGACGATGACACACCTAGAGGCGTGTTCTCCTCACAGCGCCTGGAAGAGGAGGAGCCGACGGGAGGATGACACACTTAGAGGCGTGTTCTCCTCACAGCGCCCGGAAGAGGAGGAGCCGACGGGAGGATGACACACCTGGAGGCGTGTTCTCCTCACAGCGCCCGGAAGAGGAGGAGCCGACGGGTCAATGACACTCCTAGAGGCGTGTTCTCCTCACAGCGCCCGGAAGAGGAGGAGCCGACGGGACGATGACACACCTAGAGGCGTGTTCTCCTCACAGCGCCCGGAAGAGGAGGAGCCCACGGGACGATGACACACCTAGAGGCGTGTTCTACTCACAGCGCCCGGAAGAGGAGGAGCCGACGGGACGATGACACACCTAGAGGCGTGTTCTCCTCACAGCGCCCGGAAGAGGAGGAGCCGACTGGAGGATGACACACCTAGAGGCGTGTTCTCCTCACAGCGCCCGGAAGAGGAGGAGCCGACGGGACGATGACACTCCTAGAGGCGTGTTCTCCTCACAGCGCCCGGAAGAGGAGGAGCCGACGGGAGGATGACACACCTAGAGGCGTGTTCTCCTCACAACGCCCGGAAGAGGAGGAGCCGACGGGACGATGACACACCTAGAGGCGTGTTCTACTCAGAGCGCCCGGAAGAGGAGGAGCCGACGGGAGGATGACACACCTAGAGGCGTGTTCTCCTCACAGCGCCCGGAAGAGGAGGAGCCGACGGGAGGATGACACACCTAGAGGCGTGTTCTACTCACAGCGCCCGGAAGAGGAGGAGCCGAAGGGACGATGACACACCTAGAGGCGTGTTCTCCTCACAGCGCCTGGAAGAGGAGGAGCCGACGGGAGGATGACACACCTAGAGGCGTGTTCTCCTCACAGCGCCCGGAAGAGGAGGAGCCGACGGGTCAATGACACACCTAGAGGCGTGTTCTCCTCACAGCGCCCGGAAGAGGAGGAGCCGACGGGACGATGACACTCCTAGAGGCGTGTTCTCCTCAGAGCGCCCGGAAGAGGAGGAGCCGATCCAACGCTGGTAGAGATGACACAGAACGCCTCCATCATTACTGCTGATGGCGCCTCCTCCTTCCTCCTCCTCCTCCCTCCTCCCTCCTCCCTCCTCCCTCCTCCCTCCTCCCTCCTCCCTCCTCCCTCCTTCCTCCTCCCTCCTCCCTCCTCCCTCCTCCTCCTCCCTCCTCCCTCCTCCCTCCTCCCTCCCTCGTCTTCTCATTAATAACGACAGCAGATTCAGTTTCTATAACCTCAGCCTCGGGGAGCGCGGCCCTCAAAGATATACAAGCCCCTCTGATCCACGGAGGTTAATTGAGGTGTCGTGAAGGAGCGCTGAGCAGTGACTGCCTACCCCCCCCCCCCCACCCCCCCAGGCGCCAGGGCGCCGGCGCTGAGCCGACGGATCGCTCGGCCTCTGCAGCTGTGAACACCGATGTGGTGATAATGTGGTTTTGGTTCTGAGCCGTTTCAGTGACTCGAGGACAAGGAGAAGAAACAGGATCTGTAGCAACAGACCCCCCGGCCCCCCCGGCCCCCCGGCCCCCCCCGGCCACATCAATACTTTACATTCAGTTAAATATTCAACGTCTGTTTTCTGCCAAAAGCTTCACAGTCGAGTTACGAGGAAACAGTGAGACTGCGTTAATGAGGAAAAGAATCTGAGGAAGAATCTTCCTGATTTAATTCAGATTTACCAAAATATATATCATTATAATCTGGTTTTGGCCTGATTGATATGAAGCTGCTGCATCACAACACGTCGGGTCCAACTGGGTCCAGTGGTGAAGATGGAAACTACGTTTGAGGCTGAACTCTGTGAAACCACTGAGGTCACATCATCGTGTGAAGACGAGTTCAGGATCACAGCTCTGGGATCAGCTCCTGAGAACTGAGCTCCTGGTGGTGAGAGTTGCATCAGAGCAGCTGAAGCTCGTGTGTGTGTGTGTGTGACCGACGCTAAGTGTTCAACAACACAGCGTTTTATTAGTGTGTGTGTGTGTGTGTGGGGGGGGGGGATGTGTGTGAGTCTGAACCAGACTCAGGCGCAGCGTGCAGCCTCCCACTGCTCACTGCATTAACCATTCAGGAGGGGAGCGCCCGGTGTGTGTCTGTGTGTGTCTGTGTGTGTCTGTGTGTGTGTCTGTGAGATACTCAAGGCCTGGTTACTGTCTGTAGTATCTCTCCCTCTCACTCACACACACACAGACTCACACACACACACACAGAAGGTGAAGTACACACACCTCTCTCTCGCCTCACCCTTTATCCAATCACACTTAAGTGTGATGATGTTGTCCATTAGCATTGACTGGCTTTGCTGACGCTAGCAGAAAAATGGTAGCAGCCCTCTGACTGTGTGTGTGTGTGTGTGTGTGTGTGTGTGTGTGTGTGTGTGTGTGTGTGTGTGTGTGTGTGTGTGTGTGTGTGTGTGTGTGTGTGTGTGTGTGTGTGTGTTGGCCTCTCTTCTACCCTTGAGAGATTCATTAGCAGATCAGGATGAATGAGTGCGACGTGAACACAGACACACAGCGTGTCCAGGGAGGAACATTGTGTTCGTTTGTGTTGTTAAACTTATTAATTTGATTTAATTCAGCAGGAGACGAATAACAATCCTTTAGGCAGCGTTTCAGAAATCCAACAACTCGCTCATTTTAAGTTCTTCATAACCAAACAACACGTGAACTCGTAAAATGTGTGTCAGGGAAAAAGCCTCAGCCTGTTTTATGATTCAGTTTTATTTAATTGTATTTATTTAGCACCAAACACTAATTGTTGGATGAAAATTAAAATCTCTCAAGTTGGAGACTGAAAAGAACAAGAGCAAAGAAAACAAGCGGGAAAGGAAGAAAACCAATAATCATATTAATACCGATTCATTTTGTACCGTGTTTAATTTAAAACTTGAATCTTCAGAAGTCTCAGCTCCTCAAACTGCTCAATAGAAAACTTCTTTCGATTTGAATTTGAGACTTTTTGTACAAACAATGCAGAGCAGCCGTCCTTCAGTCAGATTTCTAACTCACTTCAGAGGCTGCGTGATGAACTGTACTTTTTATGGTCCAGAGCGATCAATGATCAAAAGTGACGAATGTCTGAACCTGAGCGAGCGACTGTCTGAGATGACCACGTCAAAATAAATAAATAAATAAAAAGTAAAACATCCCGAGCTCCAGCGTCTCTGAGGCTGATTCCCTGTTTCACTTCCACTTGACTCATCGTCCTCCGGAGAAGAGAAGACACTAAAGACATGAGTGACGGTTCTGACAAACACAGGAGGGAAACTTATAACACACACACACATCCAGTTGTGTGTGTTGCCATGACTACGCAGTGCTGCCAACCCTACTACTCTGCTTTAATGTTAACTCAACTAATATGGCTGAGTGGAGACACACCTCCAGCCTACTGATGAGAGGGGGAGGGATGGAAGGACTGAAGGAAGGAAGAAGGGAGGGAGGAAGGGAAATAAGGAGGAAAGGAAGAAGGAATAAAGGAAGCGACTTCCTTGCACAACACAACGTTACAAGCTACAGTCTCTATAACATTCATCAGTAGACATGACTGAGACATGACTGAGACAATGAGACATGTATGAGACATGACTGAGACATGACTGAGACAATGAGACATGACTGAGACATGACTGAGACATGACTGAGACATGACTGAGACAATGAGACATGACTGAGACATGACTGAGACAATGAGACATGTATGAGACATGACTGAGACATGACTGAGACATGACTGAGACAATGAGACATGACTGAGACATGACTGACACATAACTGAGACATGTATGAGACATGACTGAGACATGACTGAGACAATGAGACATGTATGAGACATGACTGAGACATGACTGAGACAATGAGACATGACTGAGACATGACTGAGACAATGAGACATGTATGAGACATGACTGAGACATGACTGAGACATGACTGAGACATGACTGAGACAATGAGACATGACTGAGACATGACTGAGACATGACTGAGACATGAGACATGACTGAGACAATGAGACATGACTGAGACATGACTGAGACATGAGACATGACTGAGACAATGAGACATGACTGAGACATGACTGAGATATGAGACATGACTGAGACATGACTGAGACAATGAGACATGACTCAGACATGACTGAGACAATGAGACATGTATGAGACATGACTGAGACATGAGACATGACTGATACATGACTGAGACATGACTGAGACATGACTGAGACATGACTGAGACATGACTGAGATATGAGACATGACTGAGACATGACTGAGACATGACTGAGACATGACTGAGACAATGAGACATGTATGAGACATGACTGAGACATGAGACATGACTGATACATGACTGAGACATGACTGAGATATGAGACATGACTGAGACATGACTGAGACAATGAGACATGACTGAGACATGACTGAGACATGACTGAGACAATGAGACATGTATGAGACATGAGACATGACTGATACATGACTGAGACATGACTGAGACATGAGACATGTATGAGACATGACTGAGACACTGAGACATGACTGAGACAATGAGACATGTATGACACATGACTGAGACAATGAGACATGTATGAGACATGACTAAGACATGACTGAGACATGACTGAGACATGACTGAGACAATGAGACATGACTGAGACATGTATGAGACATGACTGATACATGACTGAGACATGACTGAGACATGACTGAGACATGACTGAGACAATGAGACATGACTGAGACATGTATGAGACATGACTGATACATGACTGAGACATGACTGAGACATGAGACATGTATGAGACATGACTGAGACAATGAGACATGTATGAGACATGACTAAGACATGACTGAGACATGACTGAGACAATGAGACATGACTGAGACAATGAGACATGACTGAGACAATGAGACATGTATGAGACATGACTGAGACATGACTGAGACATGACTGAGACATGAGACATGACTGAGACAATGAGACATGTATGACACATGACTGAGACAATGAGACATGTATGAGACATGACTGAGACATGACTGAGACATGACTGAGACAATGAGACATTACTGAGACATGTATGAGACATGACTGAGACATGACTGAGACATGTATGAGACATGACTGAGACAATGAGACATGTATGACACATGACTGAGACAATGATACATGACTGAGACATGACTGAGACAATGAGACATGACTGAGACAATGAGACATGACTGAGACATGAGACATGACTGATACATGACTGAGACAATGAGACATGACTGAGACATGTATGAGACATGACTGAGACATGACTGAGACAATGAGACATGACTGGGACATGACTGAGACAATGAGACATGAGTGAAAGCGATGCAGCCGAACATCCAGTTTCATGGAGGAATTAGAAGCCATGTCAAGCAACCTTCAGAATAGGAAGAAGAGGAGGAGTCAGGATGGAGGAGGCGTCGGTAAATGTTAGAATTACCATTCTCTGGTGTCTCGGTGACGGAGCGGGGGGGAATGTGGCGGCTCCTGGGCCGGCTCTGGTTTGATGTATAATCTCTGGGATGTGTTCTGAAGCTCTCTGAGCATTCATTAGGCCTTCATGCCTCCACAGCTTTTGCAATTATTGTTGACCTTTAGGGGGGGGGATTGATTCTCTGAGCTGGTGGCTCCGCTGCTCCAGAGGAGGAACACATCTGTTCTCCTGACTCCTCCCCCAGAGGCTCCTGTGTTCCTCACACCCAGCAGCAGGAGACATGTTGGATCTGACGAGTCTCCTCCGATCATCTCAGACATCTGACGTGTTGACGACACACTCTGTGGTGACCTCTCACTCTGTCACCATGTCACAAAGTTACAAAGCAACAACAATCTGCACCGAACTACACACTCAGATGTCAGTCACCATATCCCAGACTTCATTCAATCGATGGCAGCAGTACGGTTATGAGTGTAAACATTGTTTTGCCTCGTTATGAAACTGAGTCGGGACGAATGAGAACATCTCATCAAATACTGCATCTTCCTGTGAATATGACATTTTATTATTCTCTGGGAAATCAGTTAAAATGTCAAAGATCTTACAAAGGACAACGTGTAATGATGCTTTCTTGTCTTTCAGTGGAATGTGTGAGATAATTGTTTCTTAATCCTGCAGACAAACAAACACACAAACATAACGTCCACGTTCTCCAGCGATAAAACTTAAAACATAAAACACACATGAGAAACTACAACTGAACAGCTGGAGGGAAGATGATCATAAAACTAAATATATTCTGACGCCTTGTGTTTCATTTATCGTCTTTATGTTTGAACAGATGGAAGCAAAGTGTCGGGACTTTGTTTTTTCTTTCAAACGAACGTGAGACTAAAGGAGAACAAGCTAAACTCCTCCCTCCTCACCTTGGAGCGAGCGGTCCATCACCATGGCAACAGGCTAAACAGCGAGGCGTGTGGGTTAAGCATCACTCTGCTGATATTCATCACCCACTTAGGCTTTATGGCCTCATGATGGGAGATCATCAGGAGTGTGTGTGTGTGTGTGTGTGTGTGTGTCTTTATCACAGGAGGTCTGTGAGAGTCAGAGGACGACATGATGAAGGGGGGGAGACGGGGGGGGGACTCGTCTCCATCTTCTTTTCTCTCCACGCCCCTGAAGTCTCAGTCAAGCCAGAGACATTGACTGACTGCCGGGACGCAAAACCATTTGAACGACATCAGGGACCATAGAAAAGCGCTATATGAATACAAAACCTTTAACCATTTGTCTCCTCAGATGATGAACTTCACTGAGCTAACGGAGATGGTAAGTGGAGACTGCATCAGTGCGTTGAATATTGGAATTCAACAGATTCGTTTACTTTTTCTGATTTTAAAGGTGGTCAAGCTGGTGACCACTGACCAGGGTCGATGCCGTCGAGGAACAGAAATATTATAACACAAAAGTGTTTAGTGGATGAATCGTTACAGCCCTACTCATCATCAACAGGTTTGTACAGATTTTATCTTAAGGTTTCTGTCTCTTCAGCTGCGATTCAACCACATGAAATTCATAAATGGCTCCACAATGTTAATAAAAGTGATTTCCAGATTTGACATATTCAGTGACATGCGTGATCTTTGCACTTGTGTTAATTCTGCAGGAACGATCTGAGAAAATATCAGCAGTTCCGACCAATGTTTCAATTGAAACATCTGGAGAGGCAGCTGTGAATGAGCTGTTGCTCAAGCATCACGCACAGCGCGTAGTTCACGTTATGGGAGCGGCGGCGCTGACTGCAGGGTACTCTGTGTACAGTCCTGTCCAGAAATCTGGCAGAGGCTTCTGATTGAATTCAATTTTAATGGATCCACTTGTTGCGGCTTCAATGAGGCTCTCCTGTTCAGAGCCGGGTCTGGGTGAGGGGTTCTGGGAACGAGGACGTGACAAAAACCGGACTGAGAGGTCGAGAACCGTCAGATCCAGCTAGCTCTCAGCGGCTAGCTGCTGCTCTCTCAGAGGGCTGAAGAGTAGAGCTCCGGGCTGCTTCCTCCAGCTGCTAACATCCTCACTGTGCTGCGTTCCAGGAGACTCGGATATTCCGACCTCCTACTTGAAGAAGAGCAGTGGACTCCTCAGGCGCTCATGGAGACACACAGCTTCGCAGTGTTGGCAGTGAACGCAACAGAATTACATCGATGACAAAATAATGTCATCGACGAAACTATCTCACTGAATATGGGTATACATGAGTATTTTTGGCAATGCGACTTGGCTATTCAGACTATTTAATATTGCATGATTATTTAAAGCTCAGTTTGAAAATGTAATGGGCTTTTTCACTTTGAAAACGCGAATAAAATGTTCTCCCCGCGTACCCCCTGAACCACTTCATGTACCCCTGGGGGTACATGTACCCCAGTTTGGGAACCGATGGTGTACGTGAATCCATCCGCTAAGTCGACATAACAGTATTATAACCGTTCCCTGTGTAGTATTTGTAAGTTATTCGACGGTGTCGTATCATGAAAAACATTGTATTTTGGCGTGATGCAGTTAGGTTGCATCCTAGCTACCGTAGCATCCAAGCTACCGTAGCATCCTAGCTACCGTAGCATCCTAGCTACCGTAGCATCCTAGCTACCGTAGCATCCTAGCTACCTACAGCAGCGATAATTAGCAAGCGCCATTTTGTGTCAGCAGCAGGTGCATATTTGGAAAATTGTATGGAGTATTTACAGATACAGGCCTCTGACTCAGAGCCCCCCCGCTGAGAAGAAGCGAGTGACCACAAAGTTATTTTACTAAACAACCATCACTATGACCTTCATCCTCTTAATTGCACTGTGTACTTTCAGGAATATTGTCCCAGGCTTAGAGCCCCCCCGATGAGCTGCTCAGCCTTCAAAGAGAAGCTCCTAGGGTTCAGGTCAACTGTGGAGATCTTGGTGAATGACCACGGCAGACCTGCAGAGTAGCAGCGAAGGGTTCTCGAAGGAGGACTCGTCTCCATCTTCTTTTCTCTCTGCTCCTCTTTTCTTTACTTCTTCCTTCCTCTCCTCCTCCTTCCCTCGTTCCTCCGCTGCAGGAGAAGTCTGATCTGAACCAGTCGGACGTGTTCCTGCAGAGACTCTTTGGTTTCCTCTGGTGAACGAGACCCAACCGGACGCGCTGCAGGTGTGTGTGTGTGTGTCTGTGTGTGTGTGTCTGTGTGTGTGTGTGTCTGTCTGTGTGTGTCTGTGTGTGTGTGTGTGTGTGTGTGTTTGTGTGTGTGTGTCGGTTTAGCCCGTTAGTGAGGCAGCTCTTGATAGATTGTTGCGGACATGCAGCTAATGACTCCGGTTTACTCCTGCAGGCGAGGCCCTGGCGCTTCCGCTGACAGAGGCCTGTGATTGGCTGGAGCTGAGGCCTGTGATTGGCTGGAGCTGAGGCCTGTGATTGGCTGGAGCTGAGGCCTGTGATTGGCTGGAGCTGAGGCCTGTGATTGGCTCCTCTCGTCACAACGCTTCACAGGTGAGGGGCTTCATGGAAATTTGTCCAGTTAGAAACATTTAGAAAAGTATTCATGTTAAAAAATGAATTTATTTAATAGTATTTATAATAACATCTCTTGGTCTATATTGTAGTTTGGTTCTTTGGAAACACTTAAAAAACAGGCTTGTGAGGAGATAAATGTGAGAAAACCCTGAATCTGAAAGAAATTGAGAGCGGAAATCAACGTTTTACGATGTTGTTTGTACAAAAATTAACAGTTAACTTTTACAAAACACAAAGAAAAAGCGTTAACAGTCTGGAGCTGTTTTCCCTCAGTTCAACAGCTGCAGCATTAAATGTTATTATTTTAAACAAAAAGAAACAGTTGATGGAGAAGAATATTTGACTTCAAATCCACAAAGCAGACGTCCTCATGCAGCCGGTGGTTTACAAGTCACTGAATGAGCTTGGTGTCCTGTCCTGTTTCCTGGGATGTGAAGTATCTTCAGCTTCCTCCCACGCAGACGTGGTGCAGCACAGTGTGTTCGGCCCACAGCGCCCTCTGTGTTTTATGAGTCTGCATCTCTATAAAACTCACGGGGAGGAGACGCGCTGAGACTCGATTTTCTGCTTTCGATTTACTCTCCCAAAATAAACCCACCGAGGGCTAAAAGCAGAGCGGGCCGGGGCCGGCGGAGAGAGGGGGCGGTGATCTTTAAACACACCGAGTCGGATCTGGGTTATATGGAGTCCACTGTGCACCCTCACTGTTTGTCCTTCTGTTTAACGATGAGGCGTAAAGAATGTTGGCACGGAGCTCCGGAGACACTTTCAAGGTTGGAAGAAACAAGGCCTGAGGTTGGGAGCAGGAGGATGGAGACGGAGAGCACGTGTCATTTCATCTGTCGGTTACACCTTCATCGAATGTAAACCACCGAACGATGGATGCATTCAAATATCTCCACGGAGGTTCCATTCAAAAGGCCGTTTTCAGCCGTGATGTGTGGAATTACAGATATTTTTAGTTTCATCTGAAGCCAACAGCTTTAACCACACACGGATCTTTGAGAAGAAAAGTGAAGCATCTATTTATCTCGTAAAACAGAATTTACCAGCAGATTAAGCTGGAGATTTAAAACCGTGCAGCTCGAGTACACTTCAGTGTAAGATTTAGTGAACATGGAATGTGTGTAAATAAACTGAATTTGATTGATGACACCACAGTGGAGTCCTAAAAGGTGGGCACTGGTATAAATTAAGATATTCAGGGGTAATTTGTCATGGAGGCTTTTTCGTTATCAAAGAAGCCGTGTAGAGGTTGTCCAAGAGCTTTTCATCTTGTTTAAAGTGAAAAGCTGTAACAAATGTGAGTGTCCACTGTAATCCTAGATCCTCATTTATCTCCAAACAGGGTCTGGGCTCCTCAGCCTCCGGGTCGCACACAGCCAACCAGACACTCCCACAGAATTAAGACAAACGGTTATTTTCTCGTCGCAATAAAAGACAAACACCGGTTCCAACGGATGAAAAAGACAAAGATCAGCTTCTTCACGGCTGGAAACAGGAAACTGGACGAGCTGCAAAGACTAATTCTATAGGATGAAGTTAACGCTGTTCGGTGGAGTTTGTTTCACAGCTTCCACACGTGTGAAAATGTACGAGAGGCAGGTTTTGTAAGCAGAGTTCAAAGCTAAGAAGCTAAATCCTTGTTTTAGAAACATTCAACCATTAACTCTGCTGCTCATCCTTTGAGAGTTGAAATCCCAGCTGACATTGGGTGAGAGGTGAGAGAGAAACAAAGACAAACAGCGGTTCACAGTCAGGTTCACATCCACCAGGAGATCTACGAGTTTCCAATCAACAAAAACAGAAAGTTACTTGTCGAAGGCTTCCTGTACAATGGAGGGTCGGGCATCAACAGCTAGACCAAATCAATTCCACCTCTTTTAAGTATTTTAGCTCAAATTGCAATTTTCTTTTGCAAGAAATCACGTTTTTGCTCCTCTTGGTTTTCAGAATATAAATCCCGTCACAGCTGGATTAGAAGTCACAGAAAGGGAGTGAGAGCGTTGCTGCTGTTTTACTTTCAAACCGTCATTTAAAGATTGAACTGCTGCTGCGTTACATCACAAGTTAAAGGTCAGGGCCGCCCCCCCGCTCCTCCTCTTCCTGCTCGGCTGTGTGGTTTCATGAAGACAGCTCCGGTGCTCTGCATGATTACACTGTTATTTTACCTCAAAGGCTTTTGTAAAGAGCACTGGAGATGAGGAACACACTCAAACCTTCAAGGCCTCAATCACAGCTTCTGCCTCTTTCCTGTGAAATGCATTGTACTTTATAACCTTTCACCAGGAGCTGCTGGAGAACAGGTGCTGTTTGTGGGCATCACGCAGAACCCCATGCAGAACCCCATGCAGAACCCCAGACCACAAGAGCTCTGAAGGTTCCACTTCGTAGAATCACATTTCCAGCTGACAGTATTTCTGGAATCTCCTGCTTCTCCTCACTCAGTCGTACAAACCATCTCCTCCGACGTCTTTTTCTTTCTTAATTGCAGTTCTTTAACAAAAAGTAAACAGCTATGAATACTCACAACGGCCTAGACCAGTGTGTAGCTACGATGCAGAACCATGATTGGCCCGAAGCCGACCAATCACAGCTGCTCGCTGTAAATACAACGTCCACAAATTACACGGCCATCTTTAAAATCACAGGGTTGAAAAGCTCCTTGAAGCTCCTGACGTTTCACTGACAGCAGCTACACAGATTACATGTTTCTATATGTTTGAACATAAAGCCTCTGCACTGTGAGTGTGTGTGTGAGTGTGTGTGTGTGTGTGTGTGTGTGTGTGTGTGTGTGTGTGTGTGTGTGTGTGTGTGTCTGAGCATCATTATGTAAGACTCCATGCAGTGATATGATGATGCTTTGTTCCCACGCATGGAAATTAGCTCTAACAGACCAACAGGCTGAAGAGCTGAGAGGGGGTGTACAAGTGTGTGTGTGTGTGTGTCTCTGTGTCTGTGTGTGTGTGTGTGTGTGTGTGTCTGTGTGTGTGTGTGTGTGTGTGTCTGCACACTAATCTAAAGATTCTATTCGGCTCAAACCTCCCACCTGATGACACAGAGCTGAGTTCTTCAGCCTGGTTCTCAGTTCCTCGGTTCCTCTCCTCTCCTGTCTCCACACTGAGGATCAGACACGTCAGGAAACAGGAAATCTACTGAACCTTCTCAAATCGACTGAGTTACAAATCTCCAGACCCTGGAGAACCATGACGGTGTGTTAGCATGAAGCGTTATACCACTGAACCAGGGCTGGTGAAGCTGAAGTGTTAGCATGGAGCATCACAGCTGATCAGGACCAGTTCGGTTCATTTAACAGTGAAATGTTCAGAGTGGAGATAAAACTGAGGATCAGGGCTGAACACTGATCTCAGCCAAGTTCATGTTAAAACTTTCCTGCTTTAACTTCTTCACCAAAGCAGGCGTCCCTTCAGATTTCACAGTTATAAGACGAAGGGAATCGAACGGACGTGTCATTGAACGCTGGACGTACAGTGTGTGCACGTCTCTGTTCTCATGGAGCGCTTGGTCTCATTATTTCAGGAGCATCTTGTCAGCGAGACGTTAATAGAGATCCTGATAGAGACACTGTCTGTTTGCATCCAGTCACTTCCCCCCCGACTCCTCCTCTGCGCTCAGAGAACACAGAATCCCAATGACTCTGGGATCAAAGGATGAAAGACGAGATTTCAAAGAGGATCTGGGGAACAAGATGGAAGTGAAGGAAGAGCAGAAGAAAGAGAGAGCACGAGGGTTCCAGGTTCTGCAGGTTCCACAAAGAAGAGCTGGAGTCGAGTTGAGAGCAAATCAAAGAGCGGATGAAAGAGGCGGAGCTTCCTGCTGCGACCGCTTTCCAAGCTAACACGTAACTAAAGCTGTGAGGCGATGAACGGGCAGAGCGACGGAGACGAGAGGAAGTGAGTCGGAGATCTGTGTGGAACCTAGTGAACCTGAGGTCTCTGATCCCTCATCTGGCTCCTGGGCTCAGACGTGGAGATGAAGTCTGAAAGATGAAAGGATTCACGACGTGAAGGAGAATCAGCTGAGATCAAAGGCTTTTGAAATGTGCCTGAAAACTAAGTTTGTCTTTCACATTTCATTGTGTCGACACCAGAACGAGTCTATACACGAGTCAGTAACATATTCAAACTGTAACCACCTGTTTTACATATTTTAAAATACGTTTTCAAATACAGAGTCGAGAAGGTTGAGATAATATTTTGGAAGAGACTTTTAAAAAAGGGAATTAAAAACTAAAACAATGAAGATCAGAAGTGAGACGAAGGTGAACAAGGAGCAACTGGAGAATCGAGCTGGTTCTGCCTGAGCAGGTTCCACTCAGACTGGTTTCCACTCTCACATGAAGAATAAAGTTCCTTCTCTCAGATGAAGAACCTGCAGCAGCTCAGGTAAACAACCCCCCCCCCCCCGCCCCCCCGCTCACCACTGGAGGAGAACACAGTGACACAGGGATCGGCTGCGTTTAGAGAAAGTGCTGCAATTACAGAAAAACACAGGGTTTTATCTACAGCTGGTAATATACTAGATGACCTCTGACCTTGAGACACACACACACACAGACAGACACAGACAGACACACACACACACACAGACACACACACACACACACACACACAGCTCACCTTATAACACCTTCCCTGAGCTGAGTTCCAATCTAATTATATGTTAATAGTTGTGTTTTATCGCGGATGTCTGTTCAAAGGTTAGCTCCCTCTCTCTCTCCCTCTGTTTACCAGCCTCGCTCGCCCATCGAAGGAGGTGAGGGGAGGAGAGGGAGGTGGACGGAGTGGAGGGGAGGAGAGGGAGGTGGAGGGAGCAGAGGGGAGGAGAAGGAGGTGGAGGGAGCAGAGGGGAGGAGAGGGAGGTGGAGGGAAGGAGGGAAGGAAAAGGAGGTGGACGGAGCAGAGGTGAGGAGAAGGAGGTGGAGGGAGAGGAGGGGAGGAGAAGGAGGTGGAGGGAGTGGAGGGAACAGAGGGGAGGAGAAGGAGGTGGAGGGAGCAGAGGGGAGGAGAAGGAGGTGGAGGAAGCAGAGGAGAGGAGAGGGAGGTGGAGGGAGCAGAGGGGAGGAGAAGGAAGTGGAGGGAACAGAGGGGAGGAGAAGGAGGTGAAGGGAGCAGAGGGGAGGAGAAGGAGGTGGACGGAGTGGAGGGGAGGAGAGGGAGGTGGAGGGGAGGAGAAGGAGGTGGAGGGAGTGGAGGGAACAGAGGGGAGGAGAAGGAGGTGGAGGGAGTGGAGGGAACAGAGGGGAGGAGAAGGAGGTGGAGGGAGCAGAGGAGAGGGAGGTGTAGGGAGAGGAGGGGAGGAGAAGGAGGTGGAGGGAGTGGAGGGAACAGAGGGGAGGAGAAGGAGGTGGAGGGAGCAGAGGAGAGGGAGGTGTAGGGAGAGGAGGGGAGGAGAAGGAGGTGGAGGGAGCAGAGGAGAGGGAGGTGGAGGGAGTGGAGGGAACAGAGGGGAGGAGAAGGAGGTGGAGGGAACAGAGGAGAGGGAGGTGGAGGGAGAGGAGGGGAGGAGAAGGAGGTGGAGGGAGTGGAGGGAACAGAGGGGAGGAGAAGGAGGTGGAGGGAACAGAGGAGAGGAGAGGGAGGGAGAGGAGGGGAGGAGAAGGAGGTGGAGGGAGCAGAGGAGAGGGAGGTGGAGGGAGAGGAGGGGAGGAGAAGGAGGTGGAGGGAGTGGAGGGAACAGGGGAGGAGAGGGGAGGAGAAGGAGGTGGAGGGAGCAGAGGGGAGCAGAGGGGAGGAGAAGGAGGTGGAGGGAGCAGAGGGGAGGAGAAGGAGGTGGAGGGAGCAGAGGGGAGGAGAGGGAGGTGGAGGGAGCAGAGGGGAGGAGAAGGAGGTGAAGGGAGCAGAGGGGAGGAGAACACTGGGCTGTAATTGGTGTTTTCTGCAGTAATCACTTCTCCTTCAGGGACCAATCAGCAGCCATCTTGGTAATGACTCCTCCCTCTAATGCTTCCACAGTTTAACAACTCTCTGTTTGTGCTGCCACACTTTCTTTGCTTTCCAGCAGAACCAGAAGCAAACAGAAAATCCACTTCCTGCTTGAATGACTGAAATTACAGCAGCACTTTCATATCTTTTATTATCACCAACAAAAAGGAAGCGTTTTCAGGACCACAGATGAGAGGGGGGGGTTTAATGGAAACTTTCTCTGACTGAGCCGTTCAGTGAAATCACTGCCAGCGTTTTGAGAAAAGTGTTGAGCGGAAAGGAGGTGTGCTCGTGTTCCACAGCAATCTGAAGAAGTGCTTCACCACCCGGACGAGAGAGAGAGAGAGAGAGAGAGAGAGAGAGAGAGAGAGAGAGAGAGAGAGAGAGAGACGACAAAACACCCGACTCAACCTGGAATTTAGCGAAATGGGTCCTCGTCGAAATTCTCCTAATTTCCACTGTGGTGAAAACACAAAACAAGATTCTAGGGAGCGACTTGTTGTTGAGACTCAGGAGAGATTTTCCCCCCGAGAAGAAACGAGTGAAACGGGATCGAACGTCTGAGGGAAACGTTCCTGAACCAGAATCAAGAAATGGTGATAATGCTTTTTATTCATTTACTTGTCGTATTGAAGGATTTTCTCATCGCAGGTGACCTTTAACCCTCCGATTTCTCCAGTGTCCATGTTTGTATTTATTCTTGTTGTGATGTCATTTCCTGGAGAAGTGCGTCATATTTCTTAAATCTGTGCAACCTCGTCTAAAAGTCAATAAATCATAATAAATTATAAAAAAAATACAACACAAGTTAATTTCATTTTGTGAGTTTTTTTACCAGATACATTTAATCCATAAACTGAAAGATATTCAAATTACTTGTTTAAGTATGTGTGACAAAAGAGAGAGAGAGAAAAGTGACATGATTGACAGGAAGTGAAAAAAAAGATTGTGAGGAGTGATTAAAAAATGATTAAAATGCGACAAGAAGGAAGAGGATGGGGGGAGGGGGTGATAGACTGTGATACACACACACACCATACACACACACACACACACACACACACACACACACACACACACACAGACACACACACCATACACAGATTAGCAGGCGGCTTGATAAAAGAACTGATGAACCCTGATCATTTAATCCTTCTCACACACAAACATTAAAAGTACACAGAAACTGTTAATCCACTCCCTCTCTCTCTCTCTCTCTCTCTCTCTCTCTCTCTCTGTCTCTCACGCTCTCTCTCTCTCTCTCTCTCACTCTCTCTCTCTTCATCCACTCCCTCGTTAAGTTTGGATCTGACAGAATTTAGTCTGGTATCAGCCTCTTCATCTTGAGATGAACTCTCACTGAGGTTGGTGAGGATCCGTCCATGTGTGGCTGAGTTCATTTGTACACACACACACACACACACACACACAAACACACACACACACAAACACACACACACACACACACGTGATTCCAACAGCATGATCGCACCAACTCACTCAGAGAAGGAGGGATGATGGAAGGTTTGGCGAAAAGAGGAGGAAAATAAATGAGTGTAGAAGTAGTAAAAGACGGCTGATGAACAGATGGATGGAGAGATCCTGAGAAGAGAGGAAGATGGAAACATGACAAGATGATGATGTTGGAGAGAATGGAGGGATGACGGAGGGATGGATGGAGCGACTGCTGGTGTGTGAACGGAAGCTGCAGTTTACTGGACTCACTCAACTGCAGCTGAACCTCCTTCAGGATGCGAGTGTGAGAGAGAGAGTGTGTGTGTGTGTGTGTGTGTGAGTGTGTGTGTGTGTGTGTGTGTGTGTGTGTGTGTGTGTGTGTGTGTGTGTGTGTGTGTGTGTATGAGAGAGAGTGTCAGGAGTCAGTGTCAGCTGTCAATCAAACATTTATTTAACGTCTACCTGTTCACTTTAGTTTGATCCATGTCCCATCTGCTGACATGGAGGAGGAGGTTAATGAGCTGTACTGCAGTCAGCCACCAGGGGGCGATTGAGATGATTTGTGTCCTGGATCAATAGACTAAGGGTGAGATTATTTTTGCTCTAGTGCTGTAACCATCACGAAGCTGCTGTAGATTTCTCACTTTTGCTCATTTACAGTTTGTGTTATCGTGAGTGTTGTGAGCTGAACACACACTGATGAGAGAGACGGAGGGACAGAGAGACAGAGGGACAGAGAGACGGAGGGACAGAGAGACGGAGAGACAGAGAGACAGAGAGACAGACAGACAGAGAGACGGAGGGACAGAGGGACAGACAGACAGAGGGACAGAGAGACAGAGAGACAGAGGGACAGAGAGACAGAGACAGAGAGACAGAGAGACAGAGAGACAGAGAGACAGAGAGACAGAGAGACAGAGGGACAGAGGGACAGAGGGGACAGAGAGACAGAGGGACAGAGAGACAGAGAGACAGAGGGACAGAGAGACAGAGGGACAGAGAGACAGAGGGACAGAGAGACAGAGGGACAGAGGGGACAGAGAGACAGAGGGACAGAGGGACAGAGAGACAGAGGGACGGAGGGACAGAGGGACGGAGGGACAGAGAGACAGAGAGACAGAGGGACAGAGAGACAGAGGGACAGATGGGAACAAGGTACAGAGAGACAGAGGGACAGAGAGACAGAGGGACAGAGAGACAGAGAGACAGAGGGACAGAGGGACAGATGGGAACAAGGGACAGAGAGACAGAGAGACAGAGAGACAGAGGGACAGAGAGACAGAGGGACAGAGAGACAGAGGGACAGAGAGACAGAGGGACAGAGGGACAGAGAGACAGAGGGACAGAGGGACAGAGGGACAGAGAGACAGAGGGACGGACGGAGGATGTTCCCTTCTAATCAGTCTTGTCGGCCGCTCCTGTCTTTTCATCCAGATAATGCAGCTCCACCCAAGGTGAAGACATCACCTCTGACACTCGCTGCCAGATTGATTTCTGCAGACTATCCCTTTAAGTGCCCCCCCCCGCCCCCCCCCCCCAGCTCACATCAATCCAGCCTGAAACCAGGAGACGGCGTCTCCACCAAAAGAGGACAAAGCACACGGTCATCAGTGAGATTCAGGAGGAGAAGACAGAGACATGTCGTCCCTCAAGGTGAATCATCAGCAGGTCCACGAGTCAACGCCACACCAGAGCTGATGGGAGTGAAGGACAAACGTCCTCTTCTCCACAATCATGAGCTGTGCACCATGAAACACACGAAACTTGTAACACAAAAAACAAACACACAAACTCTAACGAACCATGTGAGAGTCAACAACAGGTTGTTTCTCTTCTCCCTTTGTGTCAAAGAATCCTGCTCGTGTCTGTCTCGCTGACAGAAAGGATCAAAACACACAAACTAGTAGAGCTCAAAGATTTATTAGTATTCATTAATATCGCTTCCCCATGATACGGTTGTAAAATAAATCAAAATCAGTCACTAGGTAAATATCTGGAGAAATGTTGGAGCTGTTTAATGAGAATAATGAAACAGAGAAAGAAACATTCCTTACCACAGAGGAGAATAAAACCCAATCCTCCTGCCTCAGTGTAGAATAAATACAGAATAAGAAGGAGACACTTCGCTCCTGGAATAATAATTCTTTGGGCTGTTTGTGTCTTCTGCATTCAAACGCCTGAATTTGTTTATGAATGCAGAGTTCACAGCGATGCAGCAACATTATAAAACCTGTTTGGAAGCGTCGCAGCTGCAGCAGCACAAAATGATCCTGTAACTGGGACTCATGCAAACAGGGAAACGTGAATGAATGTGCAGGTGATGGATCACAGCTGCGACTCGGCTCTCAGGCGTCTGCAAGTCCAACCCAGTTCCTCACTCGGAGGCAGTGGAGTATAAAGTACTTGAAAGCCATACTTGAGTAAAAGTACAGATATCTTACTTGAAAGTGACTTTGGTAAAAGTAGAAGTCACCCGTCAGAAAATGACTTGAGTAAAAGTCTTAAATTAGCTCATATTAAAAGTACTTAAGTATCAAAAGTATCTGGTGTTGAAATGTACTTAAGTATCAAAAGTAAAAGTACAAGTACCAAAATTAAAAATGCAAAGTGCTTTTTATAGTAGACCTATACAGACACAAAACAATCCAAAATGTTTCTCCTCAAGATTTATCTCAACTGACTGAAAAATTATAACAACGCTATTAATATAATGTATATAATGTATAATTTTACAAATTTTGAACCCTAGATGAGAAAGAGTGAGAGAGAGATAGAGAGAGATAGAGAGAGAGAGAGATAGAGATAGAGAGCTGCGCCAACCTCCACTGCTCAAGTAACGAGCCAGTTTGAGAATGTAAGAAGTAGAAAGTACACATATTTTTGTTCAAATGTAACGAGTAAAA
>NC_083656.1:970344-990344 GCF_963576545.1 Limanda limanda
TGGATGTATCGACGTAAGATAATAGTTGTACTTTTCTTCTGAATATAGAATTTAAAAACACAACGTTTAAAGGAAATCAGATGAAATAGATTTTATGTTGTAACTTTGTGAGACGACATTTAAGGTCCTTGCATCGTTATAAATATCAAATCTGTATTATGTAATAATACACACGTGTGCATGTCTCCAGCCAAACACACACGGAGGAATCATGAAAAGATCGTCGCTGCCAATAAAGCTCTAGCAACCAAATGAAATTAAAAGAACAATAAAAAAAACAATGTTTGATATTTATACAATGATTCACAGTAATCCCGAGCAGCGATGAAGACAAGAGCCGAGCGGTGAAATTGTTTTGTGTGGATTTGAGGAGCTTATATTTAATTTCAGTTTTTCCTTTAACAAAGCGGCGTCTGGCAGCACGACAGCTGGCAGCGTCTGGGAGGATTGATACCAGACAATATCTGCCTCGGCTGAAGAAGAATCACCTCTGTGGTGGAACGAGAGCAGGCCGGAGGTGGGGGGGGGGGCAAAGGGCTGTGTGAGCTCTGGGTTCAGGGTTCAGGGTAAAGCAGGTTAAGATAAGGGCTGATGCACGGAGAGGGAGAACCAGGACCACGAAGCCAAATCTATACATGGAGCTGGAGATGGTTTAATACATGTAAATGTCAAAATGATGTTTTAAAAATATCTACACTATCTGTGTTTCATGTGTTTTTGTGTCATGTGAGTGGTAAACATGGAATCTTTAACAGTTGTGTGTGTGTCTGTGTACGTGTACGTGTGTGTGTGTACGTGTACGTGTGTGTGTGTGTGTGTTTGTACCTGAGAGTGGATGATCTCATTGATCAAAAGAACAAGCAGGGACAAGTCAACAAGAACTAATTAAATGCTCGGCAGTGCTGCCGTCTCGTTTAGACCAGTGTGTGTGTGTGTGTGTGCGTGTGTGTGCGTGTGCGTGCGTGTGTGTGTGTGTGTGTGTGTGTGTGTGTGTGTGTGTGTGTGTGTGTGTGTGTGTGTGTGTGTGTGTGTGTGTGTGTGTGTGTGTGTGTGTGTGTGTGTGTGTGTGTGTGTGTGTGTGTGTGTGTGTGTGTGTGTGTGCGGGAGCGAGATAGATACACCAGCTGCATTTGAACTCAGCCTCTACGGAGTCAACTCCTGGAATCCCTGATCACTGGCTGCCTGCAGGGAACATGAGGGGAATAGTGTGTAAGTGTGTATGTGTGTGTGTGTGGGTGGGTGTGTGGGTGTGTGTGTGTGTGTGTGTTTGCTTAAGCTCTGAAGTGTAGCTGGCTCTAAGAAGTCATGTATCTCAGAAACTGCATTTGAATTTTAAAAACCTCCATAACCTGCATCCACAAAGCAGCCGAAGCAGTGCAGACACACACACACACACACACACACACACACACACACCTGAAACACCTGAAAAGTGAGCCCGACAGCCAATTAGAGCAAAGCAGCATCATGAGGAAAGTGTTGGAGAGACGACGCCGTTTCAATCACAACAAACACGGAGACGGGAACTTTAGGAACAAAGAGCAGATGAGATCCAACACGGAGGATCTTTATCAAATGATTTCTCTGTTTGGACTCAGAGGTTGAGGAGGTGTTTCATCTCCTGGTTTCTATCGCTCAGAGGAAGACGAGGAGAGAAGAGAGAGAACGACGGAGCAGCTGGAGGGTCAAAGCTAAACTCTGCTAGATGTGACTTTAAACTTCCACCTGTGAAATGCAACTCACTGGAACTGACAGGATGCAGAATCACTTTGAGATTTACTGCAAGTTGCAAAAGAACCTTCTGAATCGTGGAGTGAGTGTGTGAAGCCACATTATCCAGAAGGAGAACGAGTCTTTCACACTGAGGCTGGATCAGAACTTCAGACTTTTCAGTTTGTTCTGAACATAAAACCTCAGATCATCTTCACCAATAAAACAGGAATTAATCGCTACTCGTCACCAGAGAAGCTCCTCCTCCTTCTGACTCACTGACTCACTGATGATGTCAAACACTAATGTGTGTTTCGCTGCTAAAGTAAATCCATCAGTTCTTTAATTCCTTCATTTGTGATTCAACCGTCAAATGTTAATTTAATCATTGATGAGCGACGAGGAAACGATCTGTTGAACAGAAACACAGAATCCTGACGCCTCCTTCGGCAAAGCTGTTTATAATTAATAAACGTTTCATTAAAGATGAAGATTCCTTATCAGAGGCCACAGGTCATGATTTATTAACGACGGTTCTTTAAGACTCACGATGTGGTTTTAGTGTTTTGGAGTTCACATGGAAACAGACTCAGTTTCTTCTCGGTAAGTTTTAAGTGTACAGATGTTCTTCCTCCACCTCTGACCTCTTCTGTTTGTCTCCATCCGTTTCATCTGCTCAATTAATTCAATTACTATTCAACAAGAAGGGAAATACATTATAAATGATTGGGTGTGAGGGGAAGTCTGGGAAACAAAGACACAGAAGTGTGTGGATTGTGTGTCCGTCTCCGACGTCTGCTGGGAGATCCATTTCTTTTCCCACTCGCAGACGCAGACTAAATCCAACTTCATCTTCATCCGTCCAAACTATAATAAAACACAAAACAGCCCAGAAAACAAACCCCACAAGCCGCCGCCCACTCATCAGCCCTGTGACGCCCGGTGGAGTGTCCCCAAAGTGAGGAAACACGACTTCTGCTTCTCCTTGAGCGGCGGATTACCACCTCGCTGAAATAATCCTTCCTCCCTCTGAAGGGGGGGGGGGGGGCCGCCGACTCGCCAAGACTTTAATTCTATTCACACGAGCAGACAAAGCGGCTTCACTCATTCCAGGAGGTCTGACACCGCTCTGGGAGAAGGAGGCTGGAAGTGGAAGGTGCTGGAGTCCGGGCGTGTTGGTTCAAACTGTTTCTACACGACGCAGGATTTTCACTTCCTGTCCTTTCAGCTCGAGGAGTTCGGGTCAAACCTCAGCAGAGCCCGTGAACCTGCAGCTGAGGAACATCCTGGAAACTGGTCCTGGGCCTAAAAGCTTCTGAGAGAAATATTCAGAGCTTTAACAAGTGGAGAGAGAAACGACCTTTAACATCTGCCTCGGTCAACATGCGGCGTTTTGTCAAGTCACATGACGTCTCCGCTGTTTCCAGGTGTTTTGCTGAACTTTGTGATAGTTTTGGTTTCACATCCTCGCTGCAGCTTTTCTCTCTGTTCTCCAGCGTCTCTCAGCAGATCAGAGAACACAGACCAGTCGGCATCACTCACAGAGACCGCAACACACGTGTGTGTCTGCCAGAGAAACTACACATTAAAGACACATCTGCAGGAGTTTCTCAGGTTTTCTTCAGTCGCCGTTTTATTAACGTTGAATATTCTTTAATGTAAATAACTCGTCATGCAGCAGCTGATGATGATAAAAACACATTTACACATATTAACACTGTTAAATGAGGATCTGGACTGAACCTGGAGAGACTGTGAGTTGGTGTCAACTTGTGTTCATTCCGCTGTCGACACACACACACACACACACACACACACACACACACACACACACTTAGTGCACAGAGATGAACCAACAGGCAGCTCCCACACGAAGCAGTTGCTCCGTCTCCCTGGAAACGGTTGTCATATCAACTGCAAAGTAGTGTGTGTAGGGTAAGTGTAGTTCTGTAGTAGTGTGTGTGTGTGTGTGTGTGTGTGTGTGTGTGTGTGTGTGTGTGTGTGTGTGTGTGGGTGGGTGTGTGTGTCGTAAGTGTAGTAGTATTTGTTTATATTTAGTAGTGTGTGTGTCTGTGTGTGTGTGTGTGTGTGTGTGTGTGTGTGTGTGTGTGTGTGTGTGTTGACTCATCTCTCTGGAGACGACAGCAGCAGAAAACCACACAGACTCTTATTTATCCAAAGAAAATAGAAACACAGATATTGTACAGTAACTGATTTGAAGGTTAAGTCGGAGGATGAAGTTCAACGTAAGAAACACGACACCAACAAATGTTTCACACTCAAACACACCATTGATTTTTAATTGCGTCTTTTTGCTGATCCAACAACCTTTCCTCGAGCCACTTAATGTACAAAGAGACGCAACACAACAGGGAACCTGAAGTTATGATCATATTTATCTACAGCAGCTGATGGAGGTCAACAAGCCGCAGAGGAAGAGGAGGACGAAGAGGAGGACGAAGAGGAGGACGAAGAGGAGGAGAGAACAGGAAAACAAGAACGTTTCCAGATGTGACGACTTGTGAGTCCTGCAGTCGTTGTGAGTTCTTACAACATGTCTGACTGGTGACGGAGGGTCACACACACAGACACACACACACACACACACACACACACACAGACACACACACACACACACACACACACACAGACACACACACAGACCAACGCCTGCAGTACAACTGATCGATAAATACAAAACATCAAGGCTGTTTCAAAATGTCGTGTTTTTCACTGCAGAAATAAAATCATTATCCGGAGTGAAGAATAAAACCTGCAGCTGAGCTTCTGTGTGTTTCAGATCTATAAGTCAGGATTCACATGTGTTTAGTTTCCTTCCCTCTGAAGCGTGTGGGTCATTGTGTGCGTGACGTCACAGCAGAACAACGTGGATTCATCATCAGTGAAGTGGTGCTGGTTTCATCATGTCACAGTGTTTGAATCTGACCACTTCCTCCTCCAACCTCAGGGTTTCCTCACTTTGCTTCTATCTTCACACCAGAGACCTGAGCTGCGTGCACAGCTTCTGTTCTATCGTTCATCAGCACAAACATGAAGAAGCATCACCGGTTTTATTGTATTCAACAATTCTCATTGATCAACAGATGAAATACTGAAAATGAGCCCGAGTCAGTTAACAGGCTCATTTTCAACTGGAACCAGCTCAGAGCAAATCAAAACTCACTTCAAGTCCCCCGACACCATGATGAATATTTATATCATATTTGAATATTTCACATAACTCACATGAGCTAAGAGTGAAAAGATGCACAACATATCTGTACAAATCTACTGTGAAGGTATTTAATACAACTGGGTTACATGATCCCTGCAGTATTTTATAAAACATCCCACTTGACACCACTCCACGTTAAACACATATTCTAACTATGATACAAATGTTGTGACACAATTACGAACACGTGTCAGGCTTTGGCTCGATGCTCTCTGTGAATTTATTTACAGAGACTCATGGATCATATTTATATTGAAGAGCACGGGTGCTTCTCTTCAGGGCGAGTGAGGCTCCGCCCACGTCAGGTCGTCTCCAGCTCCGTCTGCACAGCGGAGGAAAACCTGACGTGGGTTTAAGGTCAAAGCTTGTTCAGCTGCTGAGAAGCTCAACTTCCACAATTAATAAATGATCCTTTTACAGAATGTTGCGTTTTTCTGGTTTCACTTTATAAACATCATGATTTGTTGCTTTTCTCCATTTCATGAACATGTACGTTTAGAGAAATCTGTAATAGTTTAATGATTAGAGAGAAAAAGTACTAATTTATATCAATCTTTTCCTCCAAATGACTGAGCCAAACCAAACTATTAAACATGAACTAATCAAGTAATATACAGAGTCAGCAATATTCATCAATCCATGAAAGACCTGCTGTGATTGGAGGAGGCCATCGCAGCCCAGCGGTGAACTGACAACACAACTCATCACTTTCTGGTTATATTGACCTCTTTAGTGGCTCGAGTGGGTTCATCATGTAAATGAAGTCGTGTAAGTGTGTTGAAAAGAGAGATTTGGGAAAAGAGGAGCGAGAGAGAGCGAGTGTGGGCGAGAGACCTCAGAGAACCGGCTGCAGGAGGTCGGCTCCTCTTTGCTTTGCTAATGAACAGCTCGTTTAATTGAAGAGGGAAGTTCCTGGAGCGAGAGAGAACTCCAGGGGGAGAGGAGAGAGAGAGAGGGGAGAGAGATACAGAAACAGATGAGAGATATCCAGAGAAAATGAAAGAGGAAGAGGTCGTTTTCACAGCGATGATCTTCCTCCTGTATTCAGTCCGCTGTGCACTCGGGACGCTGCTAACACTCGTCTCCCAGTTTATTACATTTATATTCTGACTCAAAGTAAGAAAACTCTCACAAATTAAATCTATTAGACTGAAAAATAACAAACACAATATCTAAAATAAAGTGCTGATGTGTCCAGTTCTGCTGCCCCTTGGTTTTATATAATATATAATGTGCAGTGTTATTGTTCAGTTGTAACGTGACAGTCTCAGTTTGATCGAATCCCTGTTTTCAGCTGCGTCTCCTGGATCCACAGAAACATCTAAGTGTGGTAAACATCTCCCACACTTTACTACTGTGATGATGAGGTCATGGTCTGAAGCTGTCACTATTATTGGACTGAAATACTTTGTCCATCTAATAATGAATCACTTATGTTTTCAGGCTTTTCTAATAAAACTCAATCCTCTTAAGTCCGTCACACGGAGCTTCCTGCTCATGAATTCCTCATTGGAACGAATCTGTCGTGCATCACGGGTGAATTAAGATAAGATAATTAAATTAAACTCAACATGGCTCCTCAAACAGCTTATTCCACCACCAGCTGTGTTCTTGTTACAGATTTCATACAGAACGATTACATGAGCAGCAGAAGATGCTGATGTTTATGATTCACCTCTTTCCAGAAGAAGAGCTTCAGGCGACCTGCTCATATTAAACCAGGAGTTAGGAAACTTCTCCTGTGATAGACTGAAGTCCACCTCCTGGTCCCGTGAGCTGAAGCCACGTTGTGAGTGTGATTGTCGCTGTGTGGTCTCTGTGTGTAAGTAATGGAAGCTTCTGTTATGTTGTGTATAAAGGCCACTCTGAATAAATCACTTTTAAACTGCAGTGAAACCAGCGCTCCTCCAGTGCCAGTGATTCATGGAAGCTGACTTCTACTGTTTGCTTCCACTGCCGCTGAGAGGTTCATAAATCAGGAGAGGCACCGAAAGACGAGGGCCGCCCCCCCGAGCCTCGCCAGGTGACGACTCCCTCTCGCTGATAATTGCTCAGTTTAACCAGCAGGGCATGTTCGGGATAATTGGAAGCGCTTTCCTGCTAAATGGCGGCGGCTAAGCAGCGAGGTCATTCCCGCTCGCCTTGTATTCTTCAAGACGTAATCACTCTCATCTCATTTCCTGAGGTGAGTGTAGCGGCTCGTCGTTCCCACCGATGATCGTGTCAACACAAACCAGACGCGCCTCGGGCCGAGTGTTCACGCTGGTTTATCTTCTTCACTGATCTGAGTCGTGGAGCGATTATCTCATCCGCTCGCTCCGGCTCCGAATCCATCGCGTTGTTTCAAAACCAAACTTTTCCAAAGTCACGCTTATTAAACCGAGAACATCCGAGACAACTCACGTCCAGAGGTAAGTTCAGGTCAGCCGGTCCATCTTTATTAAGTTTTATCTAACAAATAAAAGAGGTAAAGAGCGACTCTTTGAAAAGAATTACTGATGACACAGCAGAAATTAAGTTGTAAAAGAACAGTCACTCTGCAGTTAATCTGGAAAATGGGGTTTCGGGACCTTGCACAAGGGGAGAGCTTCACTTCTCCACATCCCTCAGAATTAATTGTGTGCGATTCAAATCTTGCGTGTGCGAGCTGCCGCCCTCGGTGACTCGGAGACGCTCGTCCTCTGCGTCAGTCTGTGGCGTTCGGTGTGTCGTGACCGAGCCTCCGGCTGAACCCGCTCTCCTGCAGCCGGCCTGATTGACCTCAGTTACTCCAGATGTGAGCGGGAACCCCAGAGGAGCCCGGACCTGAGGAGGTGAGTGTGTGTAGCTGGAGGAGGTGAGTGTGTGTAGCTGGAGGAGGTGAGTGTGTGTAGCTGGAGGAGGTGAGTGTGCGTAGCTGGGGGAGGTGAGTGTGTGTAACTGGAGGAGGTGAGTGTGTGTAGCTGGAGGAGGTGAGAGTGTGTGTAGCTGGAGGAGGTGAGTGTGTGTAGCTGGAGGAGGTGAGTGTGTGTAGCTGGAGGAGGTGAGTGTGTGTAGCTGGAGGAGGTGAGTGTGCGTATCTGGAGGAGGTGAGTGTGCGTATCTGGAGGAGGTGAGTGTGTGTAGCTGGAGGAGGTGAGTGTGTGTAGCTGGAGGAGGTGAGTGTGTGTAGCTGGAGGAGGTGAGTGTGTGTAGCTGGAGGAGGTGAGTGTGTGTAACTGGAGGAGGTGAGTGTGTGTAGCTGGAGGAGGTGAGTGTGTGTAACTGGAGGGGGTGAGTGTGTGTAGCTGGACGAGGTGAGTGTGTGTAGCTGGAGGAGGTGAGTGTGTGTAGCTGGAGGAGGTGAGTGTGTGTACCTGGAGGAGGTGAGTGTGTGTAGCTGGAGGAGGTGAGTGTGTGTAGCTGGAGGAGGTGAGTGTGTGTAGTTGGAGGAGGTGAGTGTGTGCAGCTGGAGGAGGTGAGTGTGTGTAGCTGGAGGAGGTGAGTGTGTGTAGCTGGAGGAGGTGAGTGTGTGTAGCTGGAGGAGGTGAGTGTGCGTAGCTGGAGGAGGTGAGTGTGTGTAACTGGAGGAGGTGAGTGTGTGTAGCTGGAGGAGGTGAGTGTGTGTAGCTGGAGGAGGTGAGTGTGTGTAGCTGGAGGAGGTGAGTGTGTGTAGCTGGAGGAGGTGAGTGTGTGTAGCTGGAGGAGGTGAGTGTGTGTAGCTGGAGGAGCACACACAACAACACTGAAGACACAAAACCCAACGTGTCTCAGCCTCGTCTGTCTTCAGATGCTGGTCTCCAAAATAATGATATGATAATAATGTTACCATGGCAACCACATGAACCACTAACCACTCAAAAACAGAAAGACTACCCATCCGTCAGACGCCGTCTACAAACCAATCAGAGTCAAGTATAGTTAATCATGACATTTGTTTAAAAGCTTTTCTATCAGATCAGATTCAGCACAAGTTCTTCTTGTTGTTTTTTCAGTGTCTGTATCTAATCTTCAGAAACAACGGATTCATTAAATTGTGAGATGATTGGAAACCAGAAGATTCATGAGATTTTATTCATAAATGACAAACATTCACCAGCTCCATATTCTCAACTGAAACAATCAGCTGCTTTTCTTCAGTCGTGTTGATTTTATCTCTGCTTCACTTCTTTTACTTCCTTCACATTTATTCTAAACTAATAAAGAACACACATTAATCTGAGGATTAAATAAATCATCACAGCAGCTCTGACAATCCTGGAAAAGGATTTTTTCAGGACTGGCTCCTTTAATATTTATATTATTCTGTGTGAAAGATGAAACCAGATAACTTCAAAATACAGAATCTTTATGAATCTTGTTTTGTTGACCTCTTGAGGTCAGGTTCTGGTTTTTGGTTTTCCGAGCGTTGCCACTCGAGCTCCCTCGCTGCGTTTGTTTGTTTCCACGTCGGCTCGGCTCGGCTTTGGATTGACTTGTTCTTTTATTGTGTGATGACAGGGCTGGCGAGCTCTCGTCACTTTCCCTCTCCGGTCACTTCCATTAGTTGTTTCAGCTCAAAGAGACGGGATGTGACCTCACACCTCATCTATCAATCCACCGGAGACGGGTTTTTATCTCCAGCTGACAGAGAGGCTGCACCACAGCAACACAAACACACTACACACATCTGCCTTTTTCTAATTTGAGCCAAACAAACCGACCATCACACACACACCGGCCTTATCTGCCATCTCTTACAAGATGGATGCAGAGGCGAAAGTTGAAGCTGAATCGATTTGCCAAGTCCCACATCGCCCCCCCGCCTCACCCCCCCTCAGCTGTTTCAGATCCAGATGCTTGAGGAATCACAGCGTCCGTACATCTCATCTGTCACGATGGTGCCAGAGCAGATCTGTCCGGCTCGGGGCCTGTGATCCGGTTCCCCTGCCGGGCCCTGCACTCCTGCTGGGAGGCAGCCGAGCGTTTCATCAACACAGGTAAACACAGTGTGTTGTCTGAATATATCAACAAGGTGTTTGTGGTCGGATCAAATGTAATCCTGCAGGCTGGCACGGGAACAACAAGCAGCAGGTGACATACCACTGAGTCTGGTCCAGCAGGTCCCAGATCAGTGTGGTTTTAAAACATGTGTGAGATGCTGCTGAGCTGGAAACTGTTTCCATCACAGGTTCAAATCACTCTGAGCCCAGTTCCACCTCTTGACAGGACTTCTAAAGCCTTATCGGCTCCTGGTGGATAATCCACCGGACTCTAAGGTCCAGAGGAACAAGGAGTCACATCCACAGACTGGGAGTCGCTCACTTCCTCATTGAGAGCTACATTTATGCAGGAGGACACAACCGATTCAGATCAGCTACTCGATAACGAATCCCTGTGATGTCAAACTGAACTTGGTTCCTCTCCAGGCGTCGTGGTCACTCAGCAGCCGAGGGACGACTCTGAACATGAGAAGAAACCATGACGCAAACGTCCAGAATCTCTGAATGTGATTTAAGATGAATCATCACTGCACGTGCATAACACATGAGTTCACTCTATAAACACATGAATAAATATACATGTGAGTGCTCCTGTGTTTCAGTTAATGTCTTCACCAGGTCACCAGGTCAACAGGTCACCAGGTCACCAGGTCACCAGGTCACCAGGTCACCAGGTCACCAGGTCACAGATGGCAGGAAGATGACGTATATACAAATTATGGTAAATAAGAGTGTGCACTTATAAGTGTTGTTCACAAGCAACTTTTGCAAACTGTAAAACTTTACACTCAGAGTTGGGACCTTTGTTTCACAGCTGACCTGTCGCTCCTCTCCCACTGGCTCCATGGGATTCACTTGTTGATGGACGGTGGCTGGTTTGGATCAACTTCAGGCATCGTTTATAAAAACACGACTGTATTTATCCATCAGCCCTTATTAGAGAGTCGTACCCCGACTGTGCTGTTGTCACATTAATCCACAAAGAGGGATCATGATCCCAGCGGCTCATATTCAGCAGCTGATACGTGATCGACCTCCGCAGCTCGTTATCCTTTCACAGCTTCACCTGTACAGCTCGCCCACTTCACCGCCAGCGCACGGCGGGTTCCAGAGGCCGCGCTGGTCTCTCAGGCCGTCCACCGCCTGCACATATGATCCGACAGCTGCGTGACTGTCGCTGCAAATAAGGTAATTGTGGTTCTGATCCCGGGTTGTTAACATTTGGAGCTGCCACTGGCTAGCGCAGCAATAAACCTAATTGTCTCCACGGTGGAAATTTGGCCAAATCGAAGCCTTTTAATTATAACAAGTGTTCAGTCGCTGTGTGTGTGTGTGTGTGTTTGTGTGTGTGTGTGTGTGTGTGTGTGTGTGGAGTGAGGCTGCTTTGGTGGTTTCCAGAGAGTCACATGAATCAGCTGCAGACAGATGGGAAGACGAGATGTGGAGTGGCAGCGACGCTCTGCTCTCGCCTCTCGATGAACTCCATCTGCATGTTCTCCTCTAAGAGGCTGATCTACATTCATGACCCGGGTCACAAACGGCTCTGTGCTGATGGATCGCACCCCCGAACCTCTCCCTGCTGCCAGCTGCTCGCCAGTTAGCTGTGATGAAGGGGAACTATGGGCCCATTGCAGATCCAGTCCTGATGTAAATGTCTCACGTATGAGTGACCTGGGCCGTCCGGGTCCTCGTGGATGTTGGTATTGACAGAACAGGATTTATGGAGCAATTCGTATTGGACTAAACTGTCGTCAACGACTGGAGGAACAAAGAGCAATAAACATCTAAAGACGACGACTGAAAGCACGACAACAAACGTGATGTCGAGAAATTAGAAACTTGTGCAGAGAGAAAAGACTCTAAAAAGATGGAAACTCCTGAAGAACATCAGTTCAAGAAAAGGAAGGTTTACAGATCTTTGAACTAAATTAACTAATCACAGCCTTCATCCTTTAGAACAGCTTATTGATTTAGTTTATGTTTATAGCATCAGAACATGTCCAGTGTAAATATACAAAGCCCATTAGCTGTTGGTCCTTCATGGTCCCAGGTGGATACAGAAGCCTTCTACCTGTCAGGTAAACAACCGACTCTCACAAAGTCCTTTTGCACTTATTTTCTATTTGTGTAAATGAGGTTGTGAACCAAGTTCTGGAAACTGTTCATGATTTACAATCACATTGATTTGGCAGAAATAGTAGATAACAGCAGATGTGTATTGATGTGAAACCTCAGGTTCTATTGTTTTAAAGCTTCTATTAGTCCTTAGTAGACAGAACAGTTTAATGGTTCATGTTTGGTCAACAAGTTAAAATCAACAAACACAACTCCATGTTACCACGGTTGTTACTTCCTATCGTCTGTCTAATGTTTAATAGACTTAAAACCCATTGTGTTAATTGAGCTCATCAGTGGAAGCACCAACGTTCATCAGATGAAAACGTCTCTAATTGTTTTGAATATTCAGAGGCTCAGTGAAGCAAACCCAGAGTTAGAGATCTTTCATGTTATTGGTACGACCGCAGTCGAGGTAATAAAAGGAAGAAACTCCACCGGACGTCACGTGCAGCAGCAGAATCTCACGATAAATATCAAGTTTATCATGGAAGCTTCCACAGGACGTGGTCCCTGCGTCTCCATGGGAACAACTGAGACATGAAGACTAAAGAATGGAATTGGGGCCGGAGCTCGGCTGCTGCATGAACAGTCATGTGAGACGGAGAGATGGGCGGAGGTAGAGTTCTCAGGGAGAAGGAGGCCGACAGGTTTGACTGAGCAGAAGAAGAACGAGAGGTAGATGGAGAGAAGTTCCGTGGGAATGGAGACGTGAAGTGACAGCATCAGAGCAGCTCGGGGGGGGGTTGAAGGAGTAAGAGCCTCCGTCACAGGAAAACAGATCTTGAAGATCATTTTGCTGTTATTACACCCAGCCATCGATAAACTATTAAAAAAAAAGCATCTAATAGTGAATAATTGCTGTGTTAATAACGAGCAGAGAATTCTAATGAAGCAATTTTCTGTGTTTTTGTGAATTTACAGCTGAAGTGTCTCCGTTCACTGTGAAGACTTTCATTCCATAAAGGCGTCGTCTTCTGGGTGGAAGCTGGAAACCATCACAGGCTCCAGAGGAGTTATGGGCCCTTTCAGACCTTTGCTCACTAAACCATTATGGTTTCAATGAGAAGTGCATCTGTGTTTATGAAATATTGACGTGTGAATGTGAGATGAACACCCACTAAGAACAGAACACTTAAAACCTTTGAAATGATGCCAAAGTCAGCTTTGAAGAACGAAGCTGCTCTGGTGTAAATAATCTCAGGTAGAAAGAGACTCGAGGTTTAAATGTGATTAAAGCTTTTACAGGAAAACAACACCAGGTGTAAATAGAGTCTGAAGCGTCTGCCAACATGAGCTGGTTATAATCAGCTATCTGCGATTCATGAAAATATGTGAATTCATATTTACATTCTACATAAAAAATGTCAAATGCTGTATATTATGTATTTGTGTTCTGTTTTATTTATAGTTATTTATAATAAAGTTTCTGTTTAAATTGGTAAATATCAAGACTCAGTTAGATTTCTATGTCGTAAGGGTTTGAAGACGTCTTAGGGATCATGGACAAAATTACATATATCAAACGTGATATATATCAGTGTCTTTTAAGGTTTTCTTAACATTATCCTTTTACTTCTAAATATTAATATTGATGGATCTCTATCTGTTTGATTTTATTTTGTCCTGTACAATAAACTTCTGAAGCGGCAGAAGTTCCTGACGCAGTGTGAACCCTCACATCCTCTCCCTAGTAGAGCTGCTCTCCCTAGTAGAGCTGCTCTACATAGAGCTGCTCTCCCTAGTAGAGCTGCTCTCTGTTGTAGAGCTGCTCTCTGTAGTAGAGCTTATCTACGTAGACCTGCTCTCCCTAGTAGAGCTTCTCTACGTAGAGCTGCTCTCCCTAGTAGAACTGCTCTCCCTAGTAGAGCTGCTCTCCATAGTAGAGCTGCGACCCACAGAGCTGCTCTCCACTTAGAGCTGCTCTCCCTAGTAGAGCTGCTCTCCCTAGTAGAACTGCTCTAAGTAGAGCTGCTCTCTGTAGAGGTGCTCTCCCTAGTAGAGCTGCTCTCTGTAGAGCTGCTCTCCCTAGTAGAGCTGCTCTCCCTGTAGAGCTGCTCTCCCTGTAGAGCTGCTCTACGTAGAGCTGCTCTCCCTAGTAGAGCTGCTCTCTCTGTAGAGCTGCTCTCCCTAGTAGAGCTGCTCTCCCTAGTAGAGCTGCTCTCCCTGTAGAGCTGCTCTCCCTGTAGAGCTGCTCTCCCTGTAGAGCTGCTCTACGTAGAGCTGCTCTCCCTGTAGAGCTGCTCTCCCTAGTAGAGCTGCTCTCCCTAGTAGAGCTGCTCTCCCTAGTAGAGCTGCTCTCCCTGTAGAGCTGCTCTACGTAGAGGTGCTCTCCCTAGTAGAGCTGCTCTCCCTAGTAGAGCTGCTCTCCCTAGTAGAGCTGCTCTCCCTAGTAGAGCTGCTCTACGTAGAGCTGCTCTCCCTAGTAGAGCTGCTCTCCCTAGTAGAGCTGCTCTCCCTAGTAGAGCTGCTCTCCACGTAGAGCTGCACTCCACAGAGCTGCTCCACACTGTTTGAAACCCTGGTAAATCAGTCCAAGCGGCTGAGACACAGTCAGCAGAACTCAGATCAGCGACCGGAACCAATAAACACAGTCAAGTGGAACTGTGTGTGTGCCGCTCGGCCCGGGGCTGCGTCCCTCTGTCCTTGTGGATCTCTCTCATCCTCCCTCCCCCCCCCCCCCTCTCGTTTCATCCTCCACTTCCCCTGACGAGCTCCTCTTTGCCGACAGGCTCCTGTTGAACTGGAAACACGTTCTATCCTCGTCCACACCGGAAGCCTCCAGGGTAGGAACCAGGGTTCGGACGGATTCAAAATAATGCGTCTCTACATTTTTACTCTTTATTCACATCTGCTCGTATGAATTTAACTCTTCAGGCCTCTAATAAACAATCCTATTAAAGTACGTCAGTGAATTAAAAGGGAGGATTGTTATTAGGAACACGGTGGAGAAAGAATCCACAGAGAAAACACTGCTCAGCTCTCAGATGGTGGAAAACCAGGAAAATCAATCTTCATATGTCTCAAGCTTGGGGACAATATGAACTGATTATTATTATATGAGTGTTTTATAGACTCAGGCTTCATCCGTGTGACCATCAGAGGTACAAGATGAATCCATAAAGCAGTGAGAGAGGTGCTGCGTCTCCAGGTGTTCTGATGAGACAACACTTTGTAATTGACCATCTTAAACCATAATCTGTATTTTCTACAGGTCCAGTGATTCACTACAATGTGTTTATGGTCAAATGTTCAAAACAGACATTATCTGTCTTTACAGAACAGAGGAAGTAATGAGATGATTCAGGTTGTTTCCTGTGAGAGGAACAGAAACATGGAAAGAATGATATGTCACTTTATTTTTATTTAGTCAATAAGTATATGATGCTAATGAATCAGAGTCTGAGCACAGGTCCAGAAATCGTTTCTACTTCCAGTGAAAGACGGTAAATGTGCATTTCACCCAGCGTCACTGATCATTTATCACCCAGCGACACACACACACACACACACACACACACACACACACACACACACACACACACACACACACACACACACACACACACACACACACACACCTGACCATGATCAGTCTTCTGTGAGTGTAAACCTGCTGTTTTGGAACAGATGAGTCCAATTTGTCTCCTGGAAAACAACAGCAGGAGCCATCACTCCAATAAATACAGGGAGGTAAGCAGGCAACACACACACACACACACACACACACACACACACACACACACACACACACACAGACACACAGAGACACTCAGGTTTAGGGTTAAGATCTAATGACCAATAAACGCAGCATCTTAACAAGTTTTCTGAAGCAAAACCTCCAAAGACTCATTTGATGGTTTGATACGAGACATTTCAACATGTGATCATATCCAGAATGATTTTAACATCACTAACGACCAAGATACCGAAAAGAGGAAATAATAAAAAAGAGGAAACACCAAGTAACATGTATGAAATTAGCTTTTTGAGGGAAATTACAAAAACAACAGAGCGAGAAAATTTAATTTATGAAACAAGAGAATCAAAGAGGAGTCAAACACGCATAAAACTATAAAAGTAGAAGGAAGATTTACGAAGGGAAATGGAAATAAATAAAAAGAATATTGATAGAAATATGAATCTTCTTGTTCAGATCCCTTCTCCTCTAATGATACAGTAAGTGAGCCGGATCATTCTCAGACAATTAGTCTCATTGTTTGAATAGAAAAGCCAATTAGAGAATCAGTGAGCCGCTCTGCAAAGTTCATCACATTAAGTGTGAATTACAAAGTGACGGGTCAGAGAGCGGAGGCATCGAACCCGACCGCGTCGCCACAGGAACACAAGCAGGAGGCTGCAGCTGATTGGTGTTAAAGGGATTAGAGCGGCAGCGGGAGCAGCTCTGTGTCTCAGCCTCGGTGGGGGGAGCTGGGGGCTGGTAATCCCCGGGGATTGGCCTGACAGATGGTTGCAGGGAGATTCTCCGTTGGAGCCTTGGACGCAGGGTTTGTCGATGGCATTAAAGTGTTGCGTATCTGCGTGTGTGGGCGTGGAGCGACTCTCTGAGTCAACAGCCTCCGTCGGGACAAAGAACAGCCACAGGTCTGTGTGTGGTGGAGATCAGATCTGTTTGTGAAGCAGCTGAGAAACATCAGCTTCACCAAGAGATCCTTCTGCTGCAGATTCCATCTGCAACACGATTCCTTTCAACGTGTCAACGGTAGAAAACACGTTGGTCATCAGATGTCTGTGTCTGTGATGTCTGTGTCTGTGATGTCAGTGTCTGTGATGTCAGTGTCTGTGATGTCAGTGTCTGTGATGTCAGTGTCTGTGTTGTCTGTGTCTGTGATGTCAGTGTCTGTGATGTCAGTGTCTGTGATGTCTGTGATGTCTGTGATGTCTGTGTCTGTGATGTCTGTGACTGTGATGTCTGTGTCTGTGATGTCAGTGTCTGTGATGTCTGTGTCTGTGATGTCAGTGTCTGTGATGTCTGTGTCTGTGATGTCTGTGTCTGTGTTGTCTGTGACTGTGATGTCTGTGTCTGTGATGTCTGTGTCTGTGATGTCTGTGTCTGTGTTGTCAGTGTCTGTGACAAAATATCAAATTCAGAACTACATCGTGGTCCGGACTCGTGGGATCATCGAGATGCTGCCACCAAATATCAATATCGATATTTAATTTAATAAATATGGTGCTTTCAACATGTTTCCCTACAAAATAAATTTACAATATAACCAACAGGTGCTAGTGCTGTTTATTTAAACAATGGCCTTGAGCTCAGGTTCACTCACAAACATCATCATCTTCATCACAAACATCATCATCATCATCATCATCATCATCATACTTATTGCCACAATCACACCTTCATCCTCGTTGTTCTCGTCATCTTCTTTACAGCATCATCTTCATCATAACAGATGTTAATGTGCTTCAATTATCGTCATTATAAACATCCCTGTCTTCATCGTCATAACAGCCGCCACAGGGATCATCATCATCATCATCATCATCATCATCATCATCATCATCATCATCATCATCATCATCATCATCATCATCATCATCATCATCATCATCATCATCATCATCATCATCATCATCATCATCATCGTTATCACTTCAATCTAATATCATCGCCTCAATCAGCTCAACGCCGCCATCAGTCTGCAGCGAGAGCAATCACTTTCATCCTCATCATCCTCATCATCATCATCATCATCATCATCATCATCATCATCATCATCATCATCATCATCATCATCATCATCATCATCATCATCATCATCCTCATCATCCTCATCATCATAATCATCCTCATCATCATCTTCATCATCTTCTTCATCCTCATCATCCTCATCCTCATCAGTCTGCAGCAAGAGCAACCACTTTCATCCTCATCATCCTCATCATCCTCATCATCCTCATCATCCTCATCATCATCCTCATCATCTTCTTCATCCTCATCATCCTCATCCTCATCCCCATCAGTCTGCAGCGAGAGCAACCACTTTCATCCTCATCATCATCTTCATCATCCTCATCATCATCTTCATCATCCTCATCATCAGCTTCTGGAAGTGAAGAGCTTGTTTCCAGTCACATGGAAAATTACAGCTGGATTCAAATCAACCACTCAGTGCTGCCCCCTAGCTGTGTCTGTGGCCACAGCGAGAAGGAGAGAGAACGAGAGAGAGAGAGAGAGAGAGAGAGAGAGAGAGAGAGAGAGAGAGAGAGAGCGAGAGAGAGGGTGAGAGAACCAGTCTCAGAGGAGGGGGGGGGGCAACCAGCAGCTTCCTCTGAGAGCGAGAACCGAGCGGGCAGCCGCCACGAGCGTTTAGGAGCCTGATACCTGGGTCGTTAGCTGAGAGGCTCCTTCACCAGGAGACAGCCCCATCCAAAGATTAACAACACACACACAAACACACACACACACACACACACAAACACACACACACACACGCACACACACACAAGCACACACAAACACACACAAGCACACACAAACACACACAAACACACCGCAGCAACAACACAGACCAATCTGCAAAAAGCACTGCAGTCAAAACCCAGAGTGTCACACACACACACACACACACACACACACAGTGTCACACACACACACACAGCGTCACACACACACACACAGCGTCACACACTGTGAACAGGCCTCACACAGCGGCCTTACCTTCCTGCACGGCCTGGAAGGGGTTGTTGGGCTCGATGAGCTTGATGGAGTGTGTGATCTTCTCGCTCTGCAGCACGTCGTCGCTCAGGCTGAGGTCGGACACGGCGAGCTGGAACACCTCGTCGTCCCGCACGGCGTTCTCCTCGAAGATGGCGCCTGGGCAGGTGGACGGAGACAGAGAGGGGGGGGGTGTTACTGGGAGCAGAACAGGAAGCAGCACGGAGCTCACAGACACATTCACTGAGGTTCAGGTTGACTAACGTGTGATGAAGACTGTTGACATCTTCAGGAGGAGGAGATGCAAACTGTGAGGAAAGTGAAACTCAATTTCTACACAGACGAACCAGATTAACTGGAAACTCCCACGTCGGCTCCGACTAAATAAATCAAACAAGAGCAAAGACTGAGAAATCCTCCATTATCCTCCTGAGCTGAATCAATGGAGCAGAATTATGTTTCTGAAGCAGAATCTTCCCCCAGAGGCTCAGCTCCACGACGCCAGGGCACTCAGGGACTTTGTTTCTGTTTCAGTCAGCCTGCTAATTAAGAAGTGCAGAGGTGGTGAAATTAACAATCAGCTGCCATGGCAACAGTTCCATCCCACCGACGCTGAACAGAACCAGCTGAAGAAACGATCGTGTTCAACAGATGTTCCGGCTCCGAGGAGACAGACGACGCAGCCGGTGGTTTGTTGTGGGAGGTCCCGTCAGAACCCGTGCTACGCTCGGCCACGTGAACCGTGACAGGACCGGTAATCACAACCGATGTCTCCATGGCAACACCCTCATCAGCATCTTTCATCATCATCACCACTGTCAGCTCAACTCGAGCCCATGTAACTGTACAGAGACAAAATTAGACCATGTGAAATTACACAGTTTCACGACATCACACAGAAGCCGCGGGCGACTTCCAGAACACGGCGCCACAACCTTTCATCTCAGCCCGTCGCCACGGTGACTCAGCGGCGACTCTCATTAACGTGTTTATTCTGCTGCTCGACGCTGCTTCTCCACTCGCTGGCGCAGATTCCTCTGATCTGCTTTTGAAATGGTAGAGAGGGATTTCACACATGGACTCAGAGCTGGACTTCACTCAGGTCTCATCCAGTTTGATGCAGGAGCGAATGGCAGAGTGAAACCTGTCGGATCCACTGCTATCCAACCTCCAGGTGTTCAGAGACGTTCTCCCATCGTTTCCTCCTGAGGCCGGAGAACAGGATGTGGAGAAACGTCTTCAGTAAACAACGCTCACGGGTTCTGCAAGTGATGCGTGTGTCTAATTCTCCTAAAGCGGCTGAGGGGGAATC
>NC_083656.1:995344-999939 GCF_963576545.1 Limanda limanda
TTGTCATGTAGTTATTTAGTTTTTCTTCTTTATTAAATAACGTATTTTCCCTCACAAAGGTCAGAAGTGGTCAGTGAGTATTTGTTGAGTCCATCAGAAACTCATTTCTGCTTTTTTTCCACAAAGACCCCGACATCGTTTCTACTCGTCTGTGAACTGATTCATTTGTTTGACAATCTGGTATTTGTCTGTTTTTCATAATGATTTCTTCCTCTTCTCTGTGAGGGAGGAAGTTAAATGTTAAATCCAACCCTTCACATCAGGACGTCTCCGACAGCTTCATCTCTGAGCTTTCATTAGAGGATTGATTGGAGCCGTGTTTGTTTCTGTTTGCTGCTCTCGGCTCCGACCTTCAGACAAACTGACGCTTCTTGTTTCCACTCACGAACACAGCAGCGTCTGTTTTTCACTCGTTTACTCTCAATCAACCCAAGAAGAGGGGCGGGACTAATTAGTGGAAGCAGCTGCTGTTGTGACTAAATGAGAAGAAAAAGCTGAAGAGTGTCGAGCATCAGCTCAGCAGGAGGTCTCACCGCTGAGGCACACGAGCGCAGGAAGTGGGTCAGAGGAGAAGGAGAACCGGAGGTCCGGGTTCCACGTGTTCATGTGTATCAGCTCTTTTACAGATCCACCCCCCCCACCACCCACCGCCTGCCACTGATCATGGTGAAGAAAAGACACGAAGGGACAAACAAACCGGGACATGTCACCGAGGATCAGGCCGCCACGAGACGGATGCTCAGGCAGGGTTTCAGGGCGGGGGGGTGGAACACTGTCACATCCGATCTGGGCGTCGTGTCGCCTGTCAGTCGGTTCAGGGAAACAGAGCAGGGGGGGGGGGTTCAATCTGAATCTATTTCTACTACACGGTACATGTTTGTTTTTTATACCTTTAAGTTCAACTATGCAGATTTCCAGTGTGTTGTCGTGGTCGAACAGGCGACTGCTTCAGAAAGAGTCTGACCAAAAGTCTTTTGGGAGGTTGAGTCAAACTATAGATATAGATAAACATTATCTAGATAAACATTATCTATATAAAAGCTAGACAAACAACTGGCTCATCTGTCCGAATTACAAACTCTGTGACATCACGAGTCTCGGCGGCTTCGGACCGACATGAAAACACGGCCTCTGCTTCTTCTCTGGAAGGTTTTTACTTCGGTACGAAGAAGAGAATCCAGGGATTTCAATTCAAAAACTGGAGTCGAGTTCATCAATCCATCAAAGCCCAACAGTCTCCTCAGGGAACCGCCTCCTGCGTCCTTCAGGTTTGGTAGAAATCGTTTTACATAATCCTGCCGACTATCAGACAAACACTGATGAAAACACAACCTCCTGAGTGGAGCTAATGAATCCAGGGTGGATCCTAAAGCTCGAGGTTCTCCACTAAACCACCGAGCCACGGGAACCTTTTCTGAGCAATGTGGATTATTGCACCAGAAAGGTTTGAGTATAAAACCACAGACATTCGGATATTTACAGCAGAGCAGATGGTCGTGCAGGGACCGGTGAGGAAACGTGCTAATATGAAATAATGTTCTTTTATGGACGGGCACAGGGTCCAGCCTGAAGAAGACCCAAGCGTCCAGGACCCTGTTGGATCTGCAAAGAATCCAGAGTCTCCTGCAGCTGAGTCTCCTGCTGCAGCGTCACTGGAAACAGCCTCATGATGCGAGCTGTGGTTCAAGAGCAGCAGGGGTCCAGAAGCCGGGGGTCTCAGGTCGGGTTCTGAGTCAGAACAGGTTCCGTGTGTCGGCTTCAGATGAACCAGCTTCTCCTCAGAAGGAGAAACGTCTCTGAAGCTTCTGTCCCTGACATGTGACCCATTCACAGCAGGTGCATCAGGTTCTGTAGGTTCTTCAGTGATGAGGTGGCTAAAGAAGACAGAAATAACCCTGAGCTCAGACCTTCTCTCAACATGTCCTGTGTCCATGAATCGGTCCAGGAGCTGCTCAGTCGCAGCAGCTTGGCTGCAGCGTCTCAGTCTTTGGCATCAACCCGTCTGTTATCTGTTGTATTTAGTGTTCTGTGTTCTGCATAATCCTGAAACTCTGTTCTGTGTTCTGAGATGCAGATTTTCTCCTGAGGGACGGAAACCGATCTGTTCATCTGCGTCCTTTCATCCGTCCCTCCGTCCTCCACAGGACTGGACGTGGCAGCGTCCTGTGAAGTGGCCGGAGAGTCGTGGAGGGGGCGGAGACTTCCCTCGCTGCTCAGCAGGATTTATTTCCAGTGAATGTCAGAAAGATAATTCTATAATTAGACAGCCAGTGTATAAAAGAGCGAGAGGAAACACACTCCCTCTCCTCCAGATTAACTGCTCACATGAATATTCAGCACATTCTTGGTTGTGAGTCTCATCGAACACAGGAGTTTGTCATTGTTAAGTGATGAAGCTCCTTGTTGTGTTGTTTCATTTCAACCTCACGTCTGCTTGTAATGATTCAGGGTTTAGAGAAGGAATCTGTCTCAGTCTTTAGGGAAATGATTTAAAGGAAGTAAATTCGTTTTAAGCTGCAACTCCCCCTTCCTTCTTTTTTCCTATAGGCTTCCCTCTGTCGTTTCCTCTCCTCTTCCACTTCTCTCTTGTTTCATATCCTGTCCTCTCCTCCCTTGTTTCCTCTGCATGTCTCTTTTCCTCTCCCTCTCTCTCTCTCTCTCTCTCCTCTCTCTCTCTCTCTCTCTCTCTCTCTCTCTACTCTCCACTCCTCTCTCTCTCTCTCTCTCTCTCTCTCTCTCTCTCTCTCTCTCTCTCTCTCTCTCTCTCTCTCTCTCTCTCTCTCTCTCTCTCGCTCTCTCATCTCTCTCTCTCTCTCTCTCTCTCTCTCTCTCTCTCTCTCTCTCTCTCTCTCTCTCTCTCTCTCTCTCTCTCTCTCTCATCTCCTCTCCCTCTCTCTCTCTCTCTCTCTCTCTCTCTCTCTCTCTCTCTCTCTCTCTCCCTCTCCCTCCTCCCTCCTCCTCTCCCTCTCCTCTCTGAACCACAGGCCACCGCAGTGCTGCCACTGTTTGACGGACTGAGCTGCAGCAAAGATCTAAACATGTCAAAACCCTTAGATAATAACTATTCCTATTATTTTAACGTCCTCTCTTCCAAACGCCAAACCACCGCATCCAATCAGCCTCCGAGAGGAGATAGTGCAAACTGGGGGGTTGTCTGCGAGCGTGTGATGAGTCGCTTGAATCTGCTCAACGCACAGAATCCTGGACTCCGCTGTGTCCTCCTTCAACGACAGATCTCTACTGACAGAAAAGTGACTTAACAGATATCACAGGAAATCAGAAGATGAAAAATAAGGAGCAGACAGAGAGAGAGAGAGAGAGAGAGAGACGAGAGAGAGAGAGAGAGAGAGAGAGAGAGAGAGAGAGAGAGAGAGAGAGAGAGAGCTCAGGATCTGGTTTGTTTCAGAGCCTGAACAGTCAGCGTTTGTCCCCTCTGTCATCTCTTCCCCTGGCGGAGTTGATTTACATTTCACTCACGTCCAATTCAAAGTTCAGGCTTGTAGATGAGGGAGGCGAGGGAAAGAGGGGTGAGAGGGGAGGAGGAGGAGGGAGGGAGGGAGGGAGGGAGGAGAGAGAGAGAGAGAGGAAGGAGGGAGGGGTGGATAAAACAAAACCCTCCAAACACCCACATCGGGCCAGTGTCTCCTGCCAGCCCTCATTTTCTCTGCATGAGAATGTGAATATTCACCGATATGAGCTCTCTCTCTCTGAGGCAGGGGTGGAAGGATAGAGGGATGAAGGGATGGAGGGATGTAGGGAGGAAAAAATGGAAGGATGGATGGATGGATGGAAGGAAGGATGTCTGGATGGAGGGATGGCGCAGCGCAACACTTGCGGGCACTTCCAGCAGCCTGCATGCAACAGCCTCCCTCCTCCTCCCCGGGAGCCTGGCACGGATCGGAATGATAATCAGGTGTGAAGTCGGGTCATTTCTCTGTTTGACACCCAGTGCATTCTGGGAAACTCCAACATTCATACCAGCCAGAACTTGAACACACCGATGGAAACAGTCTCAGCACAACAGAAGCAAAGAGGAGCAGCTCAGGTCTTACCGATGTGGACGATGGAGTCGCCGCTCACTGTGTTGCATCGCAATATCCATAAGGAATGAAATAACAATATCAGCATTTCCATCTCCGGCTCGAGCCCAAGAGGCGCATCCACGGATCCACGTCGCTGATTCCTGCGTTTCCTCCAGTGACGAGCAAATCCAAAATAAAGCGTCGGTGCGTAAAAGCGGGAGCAGCCGCGGAGTGAAGCAGCACCAACAGGAAGGAGCAGAACCCCCAAATCCAAGAGAGCAAACTGTTGGAGTGGCGAGGGAGAGGAGGGTAGAAAGAGAGAGAAAGAGAAGCTCCCAAGGAAGTGAGGACGAGAGGAGGCACCGGGGGACGAGAGGAGGCACCGGGGGACGAGAGGAGGCACCGGGGGACGAGAGGAGGCACCGGGGGACGAGAGGAGGCACCGGGGGACGAGAGGAGGCACCGGGGGACGAGAGGAGGCACCGGGGGACGAGAGGAGGCACCGGGGTCGGTTCACAGGCTGAGATCCTCCGGACGAGCTGCGACTCTCCACCTCCGAGTCTGAGACACAAC
>NC_083656.1:1000139-1042639 GCF_963576545.1 Limanda limanda
CCTGGCACGGATCGGAATGATAATCAGGTGTGAAGTCGGGTCATTTCTCTGTTTGACACCCAGTGCATTCTGGGAAACTCCAACATTCATACCAGCCAGAACTTGAACACATCGATGGAAACAGTCTCCGCACAACAGAAGCAAAGAGGAGCAGCTCAGGTCTTACCGATGTGAACGATGGAGTCGCCGCTCACTGTGTTGCATCGCAATATCCATAAGGAATGAAATAACAATATCAGCATTTCCATCTCCGGCTCGAGCCCAAGAGGCGCATCCACGGATCCACGTCGCTGGATTCCTGCGTTTCCTCCAGTGACGAGCAAATCCAAAAATAAAGCGTCGGTGCGTAAAAAGCGGGAGCAGCCGCGGAGTGAAGCAGCACCAACAGGAAGGAGCAGAACCCCCAAATCCAAGAGAGCAAACTGTTGGAGTGGCGAGGAAGAGGAGGGTTGAAAGAGAGAGAAAGAGAAGCTCCCAAGGAAGTGAGGACGAGAGGAGGCACGGGGGACGAGAGGAGGCACCGGGGGACGAGAGGAGGCACCGGGGGACGAGAGAGGCACCGGGGGACGAGAGGAGGCACCGGGGGACGAGAGGAGGCACCGGGGGTCGGTTCACAGGCTGAGATCCTCCGGACGAGCTGCGACTCTCCACCTCCGAGTCTGAGACACAACACACTGCGGAGGAGGAGGAGGAGGAGGAGGAGGAGGAGGAGGAGGAGGAGGAGGAGGAGGAGGAGGGACGTGCGCGCTCTCTCTCTCTCTCTCTCTCTCTCTCTCTCCCTCTCTCTCTCTCTCTCTTCTCTCTCTCTAGTCTCTCCCCCGACCCACGTGACTGCAGAGCCTCTATCTACGGCGCTGGGAGCCCGAGCGGAGAACGAGGTGGAGGGATGGAGCTGGAGAGAGACGGAGGGATGGAGCTGGAGAGAGACGGAGGGATGGAGCTGGGAGAGAGACGGAGGGATGGAGCTGGAGAGAGACGGAGGGATGGAGCTGGAGAGAGACGGAGGGATGGATGGGAGCCGGTGCGCGCCGCGGAGGAGGAGAGGAGGGAGAGGAGGAGACACGGTGAGAGGAGGAGAGGAGGAGGAGGAGAGGAGGAGGAGGAGAGGAGGAGAGGAGGAGGAGGAGAGGAGGAGAGGAGGAAGGGAAGGGAGGAGGAGGAGGAGGAGAGGAGGAGAGGAGGAGAGGAGGAGAGAGACACACTCGGTGCAGCAGCTCGAGTTCGCGTTTCAGGCGCTGAAGTTGGTTGAGGTCGGCGTCGATCGGAGGATTTGGCTCATTCCTCCTCTCCTCCTCTCCTCCTCCCTTCCTCCTCTCCTCCCTCTCCTCCCTCCTCCTCTCCTCCTCCTCTCCTCCTCCTCTCCTCCTCCTCTCCTCCTCTCCTCCTCCTCCTCCTCTCCTCCTCCTCTCCTCTCCTCCTCCTCCTCTCCTCCTCTCCTCCCTCCCCTCTCCTCCTCCTCTCCTCCTCTCCTCCTCCTCTCCTCTCCTCCTCCTCTCCTCTCCTCTCCTCCTCTCCTCCTCTCCTGCTCATTGAAGCCTCCTCTCCTCCTCTCCTCCTCCTCTTCTCCTCCTCCTCCTCCTCTTCCTCCTCATCTCCTCATCATCTCCTCTTCTCCTCTCCTCCTCCTCTCCTCCTCTCCTCCTCCTCTCCTCCTCCTCCTCCTCCTCCTCCTCTCCTCCTCCTCTCCTCCTCTCCTCCTCTCCTCCTCTCCTCCTCCTTATCCTCCTCTCCTCATCTCCTCCTCCTCTCCTCATCATCTCTAGCCTCTCCTCCTCTCCTCTCCTCTCCTCCTCTCCTCCTCCTCCCTCCTCTCTCCTCATCTCCTCCTCCTCCTCCTCTCCTCCTCATCATCTCCTCCTCTCCTCCTCCTCTCCTCCTCCTCCTCTCCTCCTCTCCTCCTCATCTCCTCCTCCTCTCCTCCTCCTCTCCTCCTCTCCTCCTCATCTCCTCCTCTCCTCCTCCTCTCCTCCTCTCCTCCTCATCTCCTCCTCCTCTCCTCCTCTCCTCCTCTCCTCCTCTCCTCCTCCTCTCCTCCTCTCCTCCTCTGGCAGCGATGGTAGTTATATTATATCGCAGAGAACACAGAAGTATGAGATCTAGAAGAGATCACCTGACCAGGTGAGTGACAGAACCTTCAGTGATTCTCTGAGACATCGCGTCTCCTCCCGGCACCGGACCGAGGCCGAGGCTGCACTGATCTCTCTGGGAGAGGAGGAGAGGAGGAGAGGAGGAGGAGGAGGAGAGAGGAGAGAGGAGAGGAGGAGAGGAGGAGAGGAGGAGAGGAGGAGGAGGAGAGGAGGAGAGGAGGAGGAGGAGAGAGGAGAGGAGAGGAGGAGAGAGGAGAGGAGGAGAGAGGAGGACGTGTCCCAGGGCTGCACGGGAGGATCTTCCAGGCACGGAGAAGGCGCGAGAGTCAAGAATGAGAAATCACAGAATGAGGAGTCGTGATAGTTTGGGGCGAGTTGATGGGAGTTGATGGGGAGATGGGGGGGTGGGGGGGTGGGGGGTTCATCCTGAAGCCTGGAGGCCGAAGAGGCTTACGCGCCTGTGACGTCATTGACCTTTCCTGTGATGTCATTCCAGGTGATGCCTGAACCGGAAACTAAAGATTACTACACTTGACCTTACAATTAAAGGATATTTCTTGGAAATGAATTTGACTCAGAAATGTCTTTCAATTGTTCGGCTAAGTTTAGTTCGGTTAAAGTCCGGAGAGGAAGATCCGCGACACCTGAGCTGGCGCCCCCTGCTGGTGGAGGGGCCGACGTTTCAGCACCACGCAGGACCGGACAGCTCCTCATGAACAGACTTTGTACGGAGACCCGGAAGTGACAAATGTGTCTGACCAATCAAGAGACTAAGAATGAATCTGACAAAGTGGCTGTTGATTAATCGTGTGAAACTATCGATTTATTCAAAACTAAATTTATTTACCATTTATGCAGTGATCACCTAGATTTATTTAAAACATGTAAATGTATTCAACATTCCAAACGTGTCCTTCTCTTTCTCGCCATCTTGTGAAGAACTGAAGGAAGTGACGTCACAGGAGAAAGTGAGCGAATCGCTGTCGGAGTCGGAAACATCAGATGAAGCTAAAAGTTCAACCATGCGTTTGGAATATTGCCAAGGACAAGGATGACCGCTGTTACAAAATGATATATCTGAAATATTAAAATATTGATTTAGAGTCTTTTTAAAGTCTCATATTAAATATTTAACCAACTCTATTATTTATTTGGTTTGCATGTAATAAGTTGTATTTTGGACTCATCAGTGGCCTGAGAGACTCGGTTCCCTTCACTGAACACGTTTTATTTTGTAGTAGATTTATTCAAGCACATCGTCATTATATCATCATAAATTTTATGATCATTGTTCAAACTGAAATATCATCCTCGTCTTCCTCGTTGTTAATGCTATCATCATCATCATCATCATCATCATCATCATCATCATCATCATCATCATCATCATCATCATCATCATCATCATCATCATCATCATCATCATCATCATCATCATCATCATCATCATCATCATCATCCTCGTTCTCATCATCAATGTTATGATCATTGTAATATCATCCTCGTCTTCCTCAATGTATAAAAATCTTTTTAGATAATGTGGACTTATAACAATTTAATTTGATAAAAAAACCATAAATAAAATATTGTTATTAAATATGTGTGTCAGTATTTTCATGTTATATACACATGCAGTCCTTTTACATAATGATAACATCATAACACAGATAACACATTCTTATATATTTTACTGTCATAATAAACAATACATTATTAAATTAAACGTGTTTTTGATTTTTTTTTCAGGTAAACTATATGATACATGTTCTCCTTCAGTCAAATATATTAATTGAAAGTATGTAAAAGTTATATTATGTTATATATTGTAACTGTCAGTTTAACAGGACAAACACGAGCCTGATGGAGCATCTATGGAACATCACACCTCCTGCTGGCAGCACGCTGTTACTGCAGGGGGTGTTTAGACAAGGTGATCAGAGCAAACAGTCATTTACATTAAAACTAGAAAAGAACGAGATTGAAATAAAGCATCAGTGATTATATGTTATATATATTAGATTATGACTCTTTTTTTTTAACAATCTGTTTATTGAATTTTTACATATTTAACAAACAAACAATACTGTTTCATCAATAACAATTACAAATGTAATTCCAACATACAGCAGAACAGATACAAACCCCCACCCCCCTCCCTCCGGCACCCAGCCCCAACAGATGAGCAAATATTGTTGAAAAATCAAGAATTGAAAAGAATAGATGACATAAATCTTAATAATAATAATAACAATAACAATATAATAGTAATACTAAAAATAAATAAATGAATAAATAAATAGAAACATATGATCAATACTAGAAAAATAAAAATAAATGAAATAAAAAATAAAGAGAAAAAGAAAAAAAAATATATATATATATATACAATAAAAGAAATAAAAGAAAAGAAACACAAGTTCAGCAAGGCAGTACTTAGCACACAGTGATCCGACAGCTTGTGCTATTGACAAAAGACAGAAAGGGACTCCAGGACTTCTCAAAAGAAACAGCCTTACCAATCAAAGTCAGTCTAATTTTTTCTAGTTTAAGAAAATAGAGCACCTCCTTAACCCAGTGAGTATAGGTGGGTGGGACTGGGGAATGACTCTGTTCTCATTCAATCAGTCCTCTTAAGCAGCGGGTGAGATTACTTAAAACGCCTGTCTGAGGAGAACCGAAAGTAAATTGAAAGCTGTTCTTGAACCATTTGGAGTACATGCATGATCTTGGTCTCTTTGAAAGGTAACATTCTGAACTTTCCCCCCCAACAGTCAGAATCAGTCTAAGTGCTACTGACATTGAGTAATAGCAGTTGGAACACAGTGAAGTAGAAGGTTTTTATTTCCGCCTGAATATTTTTTGTTAAACAGAAGCCTGCAGATGACTCTAGCTGGGACTTATGAGCTGGAAAACACACTGGGACCCGAGCATGAAGCCTTGACTAGCCCAAGTTCAAATTTGATAACAATACCACAGAAAATGAATATTTCACAGACTTTTTCCTAAGGGCATGTCTAGTTGTTTTCTACAAAGGCCGTTTGGAACTATGGTAACCAACCAGGCTAAAAAGGCTTTTACACTCTGAATCATACTTTTATATAAAGGAGGCAAAACCGGTCATATGGTTTAAAATGTATACAAATAAACATCTTTCATGTTGTTTACATCTCGATGCTGGCTGCGCTGAGATTACGCAACAGCTGACTGTGGCTATTCTTTGATGTAATAGTGTGTTTTGGACTGATTATGTTACTGGATTGGATCGTCTGGACCTTTGTACCAAGACTGTGGTATGGAATTAATATGAAGCTTCTTAGGTGAGTGACGTCGACTTTGTGATTGGTTTTTTTGTGTTAGTGACTTGACTGAGACGTTAATTGTACCGGCTGTGGTGATCGGATCTTGAAATGGTTTACATCAGTCGAATCGGAAGAATCTTAGCTTTCTAATGATATGTTGCATCGGTATCTAGCGGTACAAGGCAGTTCTGAAAATAACAATGTCTGAGGCTTATCGGCAGCACCGGCCCGCCCGTGAGCCGGTGCTGCTTAACTCCTGCAGGAGGTGAGAGGATTCATCAGCTCTGCATCGACCTCCTCTACAGGGAACAGGAGCAGCGTATAATCACTGGTATTTATATATATGTTGATTATCAGAATCAGAATCAGAAGGTATTTATTGCCAAGTAGGTTTACAGCTACCTGGAATTTGCTCTGGTTATTGATGCATACTATTGTTGGGGAAGGCCCAGTGATCTGACTTAGAACAAAGAGTCGTAAAACCTTAGACTCGCTTCAGGAGACCCCTTACATTTAAAAATCCAGCATGGGGCTCTTATCTCCATGTGGCAGCAGGTCACTTCCTGGGTCCCCACTGTAAGCCCGCCCCTGGGGGCCAAATCCTGACAACTCAATTGGCTGGAGGGCCACACTGACTCCTGACCCCTCCTCCCAGGGGGGAGTCACCTGGAACATGACTTAAAAAGGCTGTGCTTCCAGAAACCTTTCTCTTTTCCTCCGATGCTGATGTGACAACAAGACCCCCCCCCGGGGTCTCACCAGTTAACCCAGCAACGTCAAGTCTACTCCTATTGCACAACACTATGAACATAGAAACACAAAACAAACACAATAAATACACCACACATTAGAAAAACAACAATAATAATAAAAAACAATATATATGTACTCACTATTTACTTAGTATAACACTATAAGCACAATAATCAATGTCAGAGTGATTTTCTATTTTCTAAACCAAAATACATTCTTTATAAAGATGTTTTATCATCGATGAACCTCATTTCGTTGCTGCTGTAGTTCACAGCTCATCAGGTTCAGTTGTTGTGTTTATAATAAGTTTGCATGACTTCAGCTCAGAGTGTGTCTTTGTGCGTTTCAGCACGTGATCACATGTGGAGTGAATTTGCCCCCGAGCTGGAACAGAGTGAATCCTGAGCTCCAGTGTTTGATTCGCTCTTAATAAGATGAAGTGAAGAAGACGAGCGACTTTGTTCGACTCCAACAATCAACTCCCATCACTTGGTATCAAGTCCAATGCCCCCCCCACACACACACACACACACACGCAGCTCCATGCCTCTGCGTTGTCGTCGGTAACTCCAGCGTGGATTACATTTTTAATTGCATCCTCATCTCACTCTGGTTTAATGGGCTGTCAGGTAGCATCATTACACTCTCACTGCTTCCTGTGTAGCTCGCAAATCGACAATAACTAACAATGTGTGTGTGTGTGTGTGTGTGTGTGTGTGTGTGTGTGTGTGATGGAAAAAGGTGCAAATAGACAGAGGCTTTTGTGGCACCTGTAAAAAAAAGGTGTGTGCACATCAGAAGCAGGCGTGTGAATGTTCTTGTGTTTCCAGATTTATGAGCTTCACACGTTCTCCAGGACGAAACAGAGACAGGACGTTGTGATGTTTCACCTGAAATATCTTCAACGCTTCAGAAACACTGAGTGGTCGATGGAAAGAGTCGTCCAATCAGGTCAGAGGGTGAAACTCTTCCTTCCTGCTCTGATTGGCCATTACTCTAAAAAGACAGATTCACACTTAGAGTCCGTCCTAAAACATCCACTTCTCTCTCTCTTTTCATGCTTTTCATTGGTTCAGATCCCATCTAATAAAAAATCTTTATCACCACCTGCAATGAGATGTCTGACATCACTACTCTGGACTTTGGATCCCTCAAGGATCTGTTCTTGGACCTAGTTTATTTTCTATCTCAATATTTTCATTGTGCTTTAAAATCCATTGTTTTAAATCTTATAGACGCGTCTAGTGTCAAACTTTGTCCTTAAATCTGAACTTTAATGATCATTATTGCTGAGGATACAATTGTTATTACATCAAACAGCTCAACTGGCTTTAAAAACCCCAGACTTAGTACCTTTATATCTCCTTTTTATAAATATTGATGTTTCAAATATTTCATATTCATATCTGTCTGATGCTTTTTGTTTGTGAAGCAGAAGGTCACATTTATTTTGAACCATGCTCCATTAATAAATCCTCACTAACTCTCAAGATGCTAAGTTCAAATGGAAGAAAACAAAAACAACATTATTATTTCAATGTTTCTTTTGCAGGATTAACAAAAGACAAAGGGAAATGGGACGGTGGAGCGTCTCAGGAGGAAAGGAGCGGGTTTGTGTTGCAGAGATTTATAGTTGTGTTAACTCAACACTGAATGAAAACAACTTTCCAGCGGCTCAAAGATCAGATCGCATCCATCAGCAGCGAGAAGCCTGACTGAAGCCGACTGCAATCAGACTTCAGAGCTGGAACCACGACGAGCACGAGTGTGTGTGTGTGTGTGTGTGTGTGTGTGTGTGTGTGTGTGTGTGTGTGTGTGTGTGTGTGTGTGTGTGTGGTGTGTGTGTGTGTGTGTGTGTGTGTGTGTGACTGGGAGTAACTATAAATACTTGTGTCACTGTAACTGAGGAGCTTTTTTCTCTAAAATAAATCACTCTTCCTCGCCGTCAGGAGGTTTGTGATGACGTACCGAGCTCAGCTATTTTTGGAAAGTCTAGACTCACTTCGGCTCTCACATCTTTTTTTAAGGATTATTTTTCATTTGGTTTTACTTTGAAGAAGCTGTTTCTTCCTCTGAGGCTGATCCATGAAGAAGAAGAGGGGACAGAGTCCACATCTGGAGAAAGTATTTGGAGTAAAGGATCCTGGGACGTTGGTGTATTAACACTTCAGATTCAAGTTTAACTAGGGCTACGTTGTAGCACTTGCGGGCCCGAGCACCGCACGTTGAAGCCTGTTGCGGTCGGTGGAGAGAGCGATCGATGACCAAGCGCATGTCTCCGTGTTGCAGGCGTGTTACGCACTGCGGCAAGGAGAAACATTTCACTTCCTGCGTCCGTCATGCGATGTCGATCCTTGCTTGCTAATTGCTCATTACGGTCCACGCTATCAAAAAGCACATCACACTGGGAAGATTTCATGTAAATCAAATGATAGTTGTAAAACAAAGCTTACTTTGACAGTAGGTGGCGCCATCACTATTATTACTTACAGACTAATATATCTGTTCAAATAGGCGCTCTGATGTAGCGTGAGCAATTTTGTGTCAATTGGACAATGTTACAACAACCAAATTTTCACATTGATCAGTAGGTGGCGCTATGACACTGAGGAAATATTGACACATTGAGCTGTTCAGGCTTAGTCTCTGATCATGTGACAGAAGTTTGGTAGCGATAGGACAATGCCGAGGAGTTATGACAACATTGTGTCCTTTGCCAAAGGAGACAATGTTGTGATTTATGCACACATGTAGTTTGAGGGAAGTTGAACCTCGAACACTGAAGTTACAGCGATTTCGCCCTGAAAAAGCCCCAAAATGGAAATGCAAGTCCTTCTAAATACAATAGGGCCTCCCACCGCTCGGTGCTCGGGTTCTTCCAAGCACATTCATGTCAGTGTAATTATAGATTTCCATAGAAAGTGAGAACTAAATATGTGTGATAAAGGAAGGTCAGTGTTTGATTGACAGCTGAACTCTGTGCGGAGCAGAAACGTCACCACGACGACCTTTGATCAACAAACATGGAGACAAAAGAAGTTAAAGATTAACACACAGAATCTAAATCACTGCTTTTAATGACTCGAGTCTATTTGAGTTTACAGAACTCAGCTGTGGCTCCAGGATAAACCCTAACTCCAGCATAGAGAGGCTGAGTGAATGTGGTCTGGACTCTGTGGAGGAGAGTCATGGTGTCAGAGACGCTGTAGAAGGACAGAACACCTGCACTGTGATCCAGGTACACTCCTACTCTGGAGGACACAGGACCTGACACTTCAGTCCTGATGCTGTTGTAATAAAAGATATAACTGTCTCCACAATATAATGACCAAGATTTATCATTGAATCCAAATCCACATTCATTTCCTGCTCTGCTGATATTCTTGTATGCGACTGCTACCAAAAGTCTGACCTGTGACACAGCTGCTGTCACGTCCTCAAAGTACCTCAGAGGACGGATCCAGAAGCTGGATGAGTGTGTAGATCCACTGAGTGGTGACAGTGAGGGGTAGTTGTGTAGAAGCTGGTTGTGATCCTCTGTGTCTGAGAGCTGCTTCAGTTCATGGTCTTTCCTCTTCAGCTCAGTGATCTCCTGCTCCAGTCTCTCCTGAAGCTCTCTGACTCGACTCACTTCAGTTTCCTGCTGGGATCTGATCTGCTGCTTCACATCAGAGCTTCTTTTCTCCAGCAGACGGATCAGCTCAGTGAAGATCTCCTCACTGTCCTCCACTGCTTTATCAGCAGAGCCATTGACGGCCTCCTCCTCCTGTTGAAGCAGCTTCACATCTTTCTCTCTGTTCTGGACTCTCTGCTGGATTGTTTGTCTCCTCAGCCCGAGCTCTCTCTGCCTCTCAGTCCTTTCTGCTGCAGCTGACACTGTGTCGTGATCTTTATGTTCCTCCACAGAACAGAGATAACAGATACACTGCTGATCAGTGCGGCAGAACATCTCCATCACCTTGTTGTGATGAGAGCAGATGTTCTCCTGGAGCTTCTCCGAGGGCTCCCCCAGCTTGTGCTTCTTCAGTGGAGAGGACAGAAGATGAGGCTGGAGGTGTTTCTCACAATAAGAGTCCAAACCAACCAAACAGGACTCGAGATTTCCGTTTTCTCCCAGTGCAGACATCACAGGCCACATCTCCAGGTCCAGCATAGCAGTGATCAGCAGGAGCAGCTTGGAGTCCAGTCTTCTTCAGCTCCTCCAGTGAATCATCTAACATGGTGTTTGTCTCCAGGACAGGCCTCGGTGTGAAGGTCTGTCTACACTGAGGACAGCTGTAGCTTCCTCTCTCCTCCTCTTTGTCCCAGTGGGTGTTAATACAGCTCTAACAGAAGCTGTGTCCACAGACAGTAGTCACCGGATCCTCCAGTAGATCCTCACAGATCCAACAGCAGAATCTTTCTCTGTCCAGGTGATTTTCTTGTTTCTCCATTTCAGCTGCTGCCAGAGACTGTAGAACAGATTCACTTCCTCTGAACAGAAACAGATCTCTGCTCCTCCCTCTCTCCTTCACTTCCTCTTTCTCCCACGTTTTAACACACTATAGAAAAGAGCAACAGTCTGGTCTAACCTCTCCTCAGCAGCTGCTGCCTTTATGTCAGCTACAGCTACACTAAAGGCACTAAAGGCAGCTTCACTAAATTAAAACATAGAATTTCGTTTTTATTAAAACATAGAAACTACGGTACAAGAAAAAACAACAGAATCCAAACGAGCACCGCACGTTGAAGCCTGTTGCGGTCGGGGGAGAGAGCGATCGATGACCAAGCGCATGTCTCCGTGTTGCAGGCGTGTTGTTCTCTGCGACGAGGATAAACGCTTCACTTCCTGCGTCCGTCATGCGATGTCGATCCTTGCCTGCTAATTACTCATTACGGTCCACGCTATCAATTGCACAACACTCTGGGAAGATTTTATGTTAATTGAATGATAGTTGTAAAACAAAGCTTACTTCCTGTTGCCAGTAGATGGCGCCATCACTATTATTACTTACAGACTAATACATCTGTTCAAGTAGGCGCTCTGATGTAGCGTGAGCAATTTTGTGTCAATTGGACAATGTTACAACAACTTAATTTTCACACTGATCAGTAGGTGGCGCTATGACCCTGAAATAATATTTATATATGGATGTGTTCAGATCAGGATTGTGATCATAGGTCAGTAGTTTGGAGAAGGTTGGATAATGCAGAGTGGATTAACAAAGATGGCAGCCAGTGATCCGCTCTGCTGTCTTCACCAGCCTCTGCAGGGCCTTGCGATCAGCAGCAGAGCAGCTACCAAACCAGGCAGTGATGCAGCCTGAGAGGATGCTCTCGATGGTGCACCTGTAAAAGTTTGTCAGGGTTTTTCCAGCCATGCCAAACTTATTCAGTCGCCTTAAGAAGTAAAGTCGCTTTTGTGCAGTTTTCACCGCCGAGTCCACTTGTTTGGACCAGGTCATGTCATCCGTGATGAACACACCGAGGAACTTGAACTCGGAGACTCTTTCCACCACAGCTCCGTGGATGTGTATGGGATCATGACCCCCCCCCCCCCTCTGCAGCTTCCTGAAGTCCACGATCATCTCCTTGGTCTTGCAGACGTTGAGAGACAGGTTGTTCTCTTGGCACCATGTAACCAAGCCCCTGACCTCATCTCTATAGGTGGTCTCATCGTTGTTGGAGATGAGACCCATGATGGTGGTGTCGTCTGCAAATTTGAGGAAAATGTTTGAACTGTGTGTTGCTACACAGTCCTGCGTGTACAGGGAGTACAGGAGGGGGCTGAGCACGCAGCCCTGAGGGGCCCCGTGCTCAGGGTCAGTGAGGAGGAGGTGTGGTTGCCCATTCTCACCACCTGGGGTCTGCTCGTCAGGAAGTCCAGGATCCAGTTACACAGGGGGGTTTTAAGACCCAGGCTCCTGAGCTTGGCGACGAGTTTGGCAGGAACAATCGTGTTGAACGCTGAGCTGTAATCCACAAATAGCATCCTCACAAATGTGTTGGCCTTTTCCAGGTGGGAGAGGGTGGTGTGTGTTGTCAGGGCGATAGCATCATCCGTGGACCTGTTTGTACGGTATGCAAACTGCAGGGGGTCAAGGGTGTTCGGAAGGGTCGAGCAGATGTGGGTTTTGACCAGCCGCTCGAAGCACTTCATGATGGTGGAGGTCAGTGCTACAGGGCCGTAGTCATTTAAACAGGTGATGGATGGTTTCTTGGGTATGGGGATGATGGTGGCCTGCGTGAAGCAGGAGGCGACTGTTGACAGATGAAGGGAGAGGTTGAATATGGAGGTGAAGACCTCCGCTAGCTGGTCGGCGCACCCCCTGAGGACGCAGCCTGGAACTCCATCGGGCCCAGATGACTTTCGAGGCTTCACTCTTCGCGGATGGAAGGATGTTGGTTGCCTCAAACCGTGCGTAGAAGGTGTTGAGGTCATCAGGTAGAGAGGCGGCAGGCTGATCATCACTGCTATTTCTCCCTTTATAGCCTGTGATGTGTCGCAGGCCGCCCCACAAGCGTCGGGGGTCAGAGCTGAGGTAGTTGGATTCCAGGTTGTCCCTGTAGTCTCTTTTTCCATCTCTGATGACCCGCAGGTCCCATCTGGACTTCCTCAAGGCCTCTGGGTCACTGGAGTTAAAGGCAGAGGTCCGTGCTCTGAGCTTAGCACGGACATTACCATTTACCCAGGGCTTTTGGTTTGGGAAAGTCCTGACACTGACCCTAGGGACGACATCATCGATGCATTTGGAGATATATGAAGAGACAGTGTCTGTGTATTCGTTGATGTCCCCATCCGCTGCAACACAGAACATCTGCCAATCTGTTGTTTCAAAGCAGTCCTGGAGAGTGGTGATGGACTCAGCACTCCAGCGTTGAACTGCCCGAAAAACCGGTTTTTCCAGTTTTAGGCGCTGTCTGTAGGTTGGAATGAGCATAATGGAAGTGTGATCCGACTTCCCAAAAGCCGGGCGGGGGAGGGGTTTGTAGCTGTTCCGTATTTGTGTGTAACAATGGTCAAGAGTCTGGTCACCCCGGGTGGGAAAGTTAATGTGTTGAAGATATTTTGGCAAAACTTTCCTCATATTAGCCCTATTGAAGTCACCAACAACAATAGAGACTGCCTCAGGGTGTGCATCCTCAAGTCCATTAATAACTCCGTACAGATCGTCTAACGCGCACGTTTTATCTGCCTGCGGTGGAATGTAAACAGCTGTGATGATGACGGAGCTGAATTCACGGGGCAGGTAGAAGGGGTGGACTTTGATCGCTAGCAGCTCCAGGTCTGGTGAGCAGCGTGTAGAAAGCACAGCAACATCCGAGCCCCAGCGAGAGTTCACCATCAGGCACACCCCTCCACCTCTGCTCTTACCCGACTCAGGGGTCCTGTCGTGCCGTTAGATGGAAAAACCGGCCGGAGTAACGGCCGCGTCAGGCACCATGGGATCCAGCCAGGTCTCCGTGAGCGCCAGCACACAGCAGTTCGCGATGTCCCGCTGGAAGTGAATCCGTGCGTGTAGCTCGTCCATTTTATTGTCCAGGGATTGAACATTCGCGAGCAGAATGCTCGGCAGTGGGGGATTGCAGCATCTCGTCCGAGATCTGCACAGGATACCGGCGCGCTTCCCTCTCTTCTTTCTCCTCCGTCGGCGTAGTGGTAAACAGATCGGCGGTAGAACAAAGGAGCCGCAGCAAACACTCCGGTAAGTTGAGAAAAACTCCGTATTTATCGACGAACGTATATCCAAAAGTGCGAGTCGATCATACTGTATGAGCGACAGTGCAGTGTGTACAAAAAAACAAACAAGAAAAAGCGAAGTAAACATAAAACTGCGTAGTGCATGCGGAGCCATTGTCAGTGCGACCTTCCTCTACGGCGCACATGGAGAGCCGCTGAGAGCTGAGATGACGGGAATGTTCATGTGCACACGTGTGAGCCGTCATCTGCACTGACTACACACCTCAACTTTCTTTTAACCTTCTTTCTTTTGAAACAAGTGAATAATTCCTTCCAGTGTAAAAGAATGATTTAAACTTGTTGGAAAGAACATTTTTATGGACTAAATGTATTTTTGATGATTCCTGTGCAGCCGCCTCCTTATTTCACTGATTTTTAAATTACTAAAAGTTCATCTTTTCTATCGGAAACAGATGAGAACTGCCCACTGGCAGATTTTATTTAGTTTTTACTCTAATTACAAAGGGTCTTTATTATAGTGTAATACCTTTAGAGTGTAAAAAGGTGAATAAACCTCACTCTCAGTTATTTATCAGTTATTTTCCGTGCTCTGTCTATTTGGACAGATGTTGCTCTGTGGTGCAGATTCTTCCTCCGTCTGGTTGTTCGTCACATTTCTGATTCAGACAGAATGTTTGACACAATCTTAAAGTCTTGGTCAAAATCGGAAAGAAAGAAATGGAAAGTTTCTTTCTAACGGACGAGGTTCATTGGTCAGAAGGATGAGAAACAATCTGACATGCCTGAGATTTCATGCATTTGTCTTTCTCTTCTGGTTTCTCATTTCAAAAGTCCTGGAGGATAACGAAGACTGGCAGAGATGAGAATATCAATTTACAACAGAAAAGCAGAAGAAGGGCTGAAAATGAGATGAATTTGACTTAAAAAGAGAAGCAGTTTTTTTTACGTCTGTTCATTAAAGCTGATCTCTCCTCTGCTGCAGCAGGTTTCCTGCTCTTGTCTCTGTCGAGCCATTGTGTCTCGTTCCTTTGAGCCCAAAGCAGAAAACCTTCTGCTGTTGCCGTGACCTTTTCAAGTTGACACAACTCTGGAATAACTGGAATTTAACGAGGAAATCAAGTCATTTTGGGAATGCGAGGGCAGACTGGTGAGGTCAGCGCCTCATCTTTATTCAGCGCACAAAAAGAATTGATCGTCCTTCGACTGAAGGCAACAGGTGGAGCTCAGCTGTCGATACGCTGAACCACATCTGAGGGGGTTTGTTCAACTTCTCCAGGCAGCTGAGATGTTGTCAGGATGTAATGAGCAACACAAATCTGCACAGAATACAAACACCAGCTCTGAAAACTGAGGATAAATCGTGAGGGTCACGGACATCGAGAGATAAAGGAGGGTTAATGTTTCTACAAACACAACATAACTCAATGAATAAATTATGATTAAACGAGGCAATTAACATTAAAAACTCAACAAGGCTAAATATGGGTCCAAAGCAGAAAAACTGATGATTTGCTCATGATGACGGAACATTTGCTGAAAACTACAATGATGAAACTACTGATTAAAACTGAAATGAGAAAATAAGAAGGCAAATGTTTAAAATAAAGGAAATAGAACCAAACACTATCGAGATGCAGATGAGAAATATCTAATATATATGATATTATAACAATAAGCTTCGATCTGAAATAGATCAAATACATAAATCGCTCAGATAAAACCAGGAGCGTCGTCACAGATGAACTTAGAAGACGACACTGGCTTCGTCTCCAAGTGGTTCAGAGCCTCGGGCCTGAGAGGAAAGACTTTGTGTTCTTTAAAAGGTCGTCTCACTTTCTAGAACCCGGTCTCTGTCTCCTGGCTAAAAGCAAAAGAAGCTGAGGCCTCATGACCTTCATCCTCCACCACAAACACAAAGTTGTATCAATATCCTGCAGTAAAAGAAAATGTCATCATAACTGATTTCATACTTTTTTAGACAGAGCAAACAGATCTGTGTAAAAAAGCAATAACGAAACTAGCATGACTGACTTGAGACGATATGCTTCCAGACGGAAACAGCTGATTTAAATAAAGACTTATGATCCGCTAAAAGTGTGAATAAAAATGTCCTGCCTAGGTGAACGGTGAAGTGAGTGGAACTCTTAAAGAGAAGAGGGCGAGGTAAGATAAAAAGTCTTAAGGGAACAAAAGGTGCTTTTAAATGTTCTATTAAAAGAAAGATGAGTCACGTTGGAGAGAAGCTGCAGCTTTGAAGCGTTGAGTGTTTGGAGACAGTTAGGAGCCATGAAACATGCAGGAGGTGGAGACACCTGAGCAGCTGCTTCCACCGGAGGAACCAAGGAGACACGTCAGGGATCAGGACGCTCGGCAGCTTCGTCTCTAACGTCTCCAGGAAACTGTTTGTTCTCGTCTCACTGATAAACATCCAATCACAAGCCAGCGATGTGAAGATCTGCACTGGTTCAGTTCACATCTGGTTCTGCTGCACAGCAACAACGTGCAGCTCTGGTCTCAGAAGGACAAAAGAGACGGATCTGTCAATCCAAGGCTGCGGCTCAGCGGTTAGAGCACAAGGTCGGTGGTTTGATCCCAGTCCTTCCACACGTCAAACTGCCCTCGGGCAAATAACTGAACCATAAATTATCCAACAAGAAAAATACAAGAAATCAGTCTCGTTAAAAAGGTAACGATTTTTTCATGGGTGATTACTGACGAGCGATTCTTGTCTGCAGATATTAGAATTCAACTCAACACACTCAAGTGAATAATGAAGCTGTTTTCACCACAATCTCTTTCAATGTGTGTGTTCATTTGTGTATTATCTTCATCACATGGCCTCCGGCTCTCGGTGAACTGCAATGTCCAAGTGTTTGAAACTTTAATGTCTGAAACACAGACAAAGAAGGAGACGACCTCATTCTCTGATTTGAACCAAAGCAAAGGACTCATCTTTGTCTCCAGGCCTCTGCAGCTGTGGAGCAATAAATGTTTAGATATATATAATACATATATTTTAAAAACAGGAACATGTTTCTTGCAAAGAGGTGAGGAAGGAGATGAGTAAACAAAATTAACAAACACAGTAAACAGAAGAATAAAGCAGCAAACAGCTGCTATCACTCGTCTGTAAATGTGATTTTCAGCAGACAAATAACTTTAAATGTCCCGAAACCACAGAGAGCCGTGATCCAGCGCTGGCAGGGAGCAGCATCTCTCAAGCTAAAGGAGGAGCTGCTGCAGCAGGAGTCAGAGGAGAGTGTTGAGAGATAAGAACTGTGCTGGATGCTGTTGGATCTTGTGTCTCTTGCTGCTGTGCCTCTCACACTGTCTCTGAGTTCGTTCGCCCGCCTGCTTCTGCGTCTGTGTCGGTTCTGTGCACTGAATCAGAAACATATCAGAGCAGTGGCTGGACGTTGGTTCTCCTGTTTCTTCTCATTCTCACAGGCTCCGAAAGTTTCCTCCTTTAGAAGTCATCCTGTTCCATTTGCACAGAATCTCCAACTCTGAGTCGGATTTCAAAGAAAGAACTGAAGGAGAACTGTGGTTCAAGGTTTGATTCTTAAAGACGACAACGAGTTGACTGAGACGTCAGCTTTTTATTCAGTTCAGTTTTACTCAGTTCACTTCAGAAATGGTCGTCTTCTAAAAAAACAAGTTTCTCGAAGCAGCAAGTTCATTATAACAGGAAACTTCTTCTAACCTTTCTCTGAAAAACTAAGTTCCAGACGTCCAACAACTAAAATCCGTCACCTGCGTTAAATGCAGAGTCAAAAACCACCAGGATCTAAAAGTGAATCATAAAAATATGACTTCAAACTGGATAAAAAGTCACTTATTCATTAAATAGCTTTCGAAAGAGCAGCAATTGCTCTGCTACATGAGACTGAACGTTGAACAAACTTTGTTTCACCCTCAAAAATACTCTAAACAAAGCGCCAGAATTAATATATGTGTCATAATGAAAAACCCTTTACATCCACTTACTACTTAATTCACAGTGTGTTGTTTCTTGCAGTTCACATGGAGAATTGAACGTGTCTCTATGTGTATCACTGTTCATGTAATCATTGGCCCACATCACACATACAATCATCAATCATCACTCCAGAGGTAATAGAACTCACTTTTAATATAGAAACTAAGCTGACTTCTCTTTTATGCCAGACAAGCATTTATTAAAAGTTTCTTTTAATTTGCTTTGATGGAGTAAAAAAGATGAAATGAGAAGTTATTCAGCAGAAAGCATCGTTCTTCTTTGTGGGGAAACGATACCCTGTTGAGGGGAAAAAAATTGATAAGGGTAATTGCACAGACACACTCCCCCCCCCCCCCTTCTACTTACAACCATCTAACAAACTGTCGTGACTGTAGAACGTAATTAATCTCATCATGCACGCTGCTGTGGTTGGATAAGGAGAGAGAGAGAAGTAGTGGCTGCACACGCTGAGCACAGGAAGGAGGAACACGCAGGTCACAGCAGATCAATGACTCCACGTGATTTAAGAACAATACTTCACTATGAATCAAAGTTAAATCTGTTCGTCACATCAACTCATTTCGTGCAAAAGCCGGGATGAAGCAGCGATGATTCAGAACACGAGCGTCGACACGTCCAGAGCCACAAGGCTGCAGGTGCATGAAGCGAAATACAAAGATGGCAGCTGCCTTTGTTCACGAGAGGGAGAAATACAGAAGGATGAAGAGAAGGATTCACCGAAGGATTCAAGGTGCAGCCTCAGCTGGTGCTCGTGTCCTCAGGCCTCAGCACTGAGACGCCAGAGGAATGAGAAGAATCACAGGGCCGATGCTGTATGAACCAGAAGCAGCTAAAGTTTTATATGTTTTCTAGATAATAAAATGTCACTTTCATTAAACTGAATCTTGCTTATTTCTTTGAAGCTCCAGGTTCCGTCTGCGCTGCTACAGCATCGTTTTCTGATCGATATCAGCTGTGGATTTTTCATCTATTTCCTCTCGTTTATACTCTCGTTTCCCTCGGAGGATTTTAAAGCTTTATATTCAGATTTTTAAATGATCCTTGTGTCTGTTCTTGTGTAAACGAGTTTATTGTCTCTCAATGAGGCCGTGGGATTAAATAAATATCGAATAAAAACTTTAATCAGTCAGTTATTTTGTTCTTTGGCCAAGTGACCAATAAAATAAACAGCGGCACATTTTTCAGTAATTTTTTGATAAATTACTTGACTTTTTAAAAACCATGAATTTATTGATAATGCATTCAAACGACATAACTCACAAGTGCATAGTTGTCAAGCTGAAACGGAGGCTGCTTTTTAAAAGGCTGAAGGTTTTGACCCGACAGCAACAGCATCATTAATCACTTTACTACTGAATATAAGTTTCTCCTGAAACACGAGTGAACAGTGATGATGTTTCTTAAACTTTGTATTTATTGCTCCATCTCAGACACTCCAGCTTTAGAAAGAGGTTCTTCTTATTTGTATTACAGCGATTTACAGATGTAACAAACTGATATGGACAGAACACTTTATATTTTAGTCTCACTAAAACCATAAAACCTGTTTACAGCTGCTGACCTGATGAGGAAGTCGTCCCCTGAGGAAGAGGACGACTCTCATGTTTTAAATTTGAGCCTGAGGCCAGAGTCAGTTCTGAGTCGTCACACTTCAGTCGATGAGGAACAGCAGGTCAATATAATTCATCAATAAATCTACTGAGCCGAGCAGCCAGAGAACATTGAGGTGCACCGCTGCCATCGTGTGTCTCACATCACCAGAAACCATCCCAGACACCATCAGAACCTCATAGGACCAGAGGACCAGATTCTGACTGCTTCAACCTCTCATTCGACTCATCAGCATCTGATAAACCTGATACAAACACAGACTTTGATGTCTGAATCCATACATCAAATATCATGGAGGCCTGTGGTGCTCTCAGATTCTTTCTGCTGCAGACAATGAAGAAGTATGTTCAGAGACAAGAGGAACGAAGAGTCCTGCAGCAGATGTTCTCCACAGAGACCTGATCTCCACATCGTGGACTCAGTCTGAGATGAAGAGACAGAAGAGACGGAGCCGGGCTGTTCTGTTTGGTTCCTGACTGTGGAACAAGCTGTCAAAGGTTCTGCGAGCAGGAAGGTCCTCCTCCTGAGAGCAGCTCCTCCACCCTCATGCTTCTCTGTACCTGTTCTTCAACACGGTTCTGACTGAACACTTCTCAGTCTTTCAGGTGAAAACTTCTGATAAATGAATGAATATCAACATTAATCCAGAGATTTACCTGGGAACGTGTGAGGAGGTGAACTGAGGAGAACTGTAGCTGGATGAAAGGAAATTCAGATGATTTAAGTTCTTCTTTTTCCTGCAGTTCACCGATAAATAACAAGGAGGCTGAAACCTCTGCACTTTACTGTTCTTCATGCATTTAAAGAAACAATCCTAAAATCTCTGTATTTGGCTCATTTCCTGAGAACCTGTCATCTGATCGACAGGTGGCCCAATGAAAAACATTGAACTTGGAACATGATATATTTAGTTTGTGAGAATCAAACTCTGTCAACATTTACTTATGATAAAATATCTACAGCAAAACACATCGATGAGTCTTCTTCATTCTTTGTGCTGTTCAACCCCCCCGACATCAAACTGCAGCAACAGTCTGACTGGAGAAATGAACTATAATTAACTACACACACACACACACACACACACACACACACACACACACACACACACACATAGCCTCTACAATAGTGGTGTATGTGTTGGAAGATTAGAAGACAAATAGTGGCTGCAGTGCCTTAGAGCTTAACACACACTTACAGACAAACACACACACACACACACTTACAGACAAACACACACACACACACACTTACAGACACACACACTGTTTACACATAAACCTGGAGAGCCAGGCTCGTGTAAGACATTACAGCAGCTCTGTGCACAGCGCAGTCAGGCAGACAGGTATTGATAACACTGCAGCTGCTTATTGCCTCTTTCCTCTTCCTCTGTAAACAACATACCTCCCTGCCTCCTCCTCCTCCTCCTCCTCCTCCTCCTCCTCCTCCTCCTCCTCCTCCTCCTCCACTTTGTTTCTCTCCTCTCAGACTGGTCTCATGTTCAGAACACGAGCGCCGAGTCTTAAAATGCAGATATCAAAGGGCTGAGGGGCTTTGAGGGGGAGAAGTGGCTCCTTCCCTGCAGGGGCAGGATTATGTGCAGAGAACATGACTAGAAGCAGAGTGCAGTTGCTTCAGTAGTTTAACATCCATCAGCTCGGATGGCCGATCATGTGGAGTCAGTTAAAGGGTGTGAAAGACTCCAGGACGGAGCTGTGAGCGACAGAAGCAACATCAGAAAGACGACTCTTCCCTTCTTACAACTTGAATTGTCATGAACTGGTTTAATATCTAAACACGGAACAAATATTATTTTTGATGCTTAATGTTTCTCTCTTTTCTCCCCTTGAGGATCTCTACATTTGGAAAACCCTCATCCCAATGTCGGACGTATCACTTGTGTTCTGTATCAGCTCTTAATTCAGCTACGTGACATTCAAATTAAAATATGTTTTCTTTTGCGGGTCGATGAACTGAGCACTGTGACGTTTCCTCTTCCAGTTGTTATGTAATTTATTTGTACTTTTTACTGTTCAGTGTAAAAACTCTTATGTTCAAACTGGGACGTACAACCAGAAATGTTCATGTGTTAACAAACGTATTTGCAAAAAGCTTCTTGACCTGGTCCAGCATCGTCTCCGTTAGCAGCTGGGACAGAGCAGCAGAGGATGAAACGTGATCTTATGGGGAAACTGTGATCGTCCATCAAATGTTCACTCAAAGACTCAGACTGTTATTCTGAGTCTTTGTTCAGAGTCTGACAACATTAAACGTGTCTCCCTCACAACCTCTCTTCTATTTGTAGGAGCTCTTCGTCCGTAAACAGACTCAAACAAGGACGTCCAATCAGATGTAATGCTTCATCGATATTGCCCACGTCAGATGAAGATTGGGCCTTAACAGTTTCTTAGTCAAATCTTCATTCTCTCTCCAAGTTTCTCCGACTCTCACTCACATTTCCACCTTCATCCTCCTGCTACAACCAAAGTCTCACAAGAGTTGAAGGTGAATGTGCCTGTCACAGAGGATCCGGCTCAGATGTGAAACTCCGACAGAATCCCTGTAAAGATTTAAAATAACAACCTGAGCCTTTTATTGGTGGAAAACACTTTTAGTGACTGTAGCAGTTGCCCTGTGAGAGGACATTGTCACGGCTGTTGTGTTATTGGTGTCGAAGGAGACATAGGACTGGATTCTGGAGTTTGAATAAGAAATGTGCAACTCGGACACAATTATTTATGCGTTTGGGATTATCTATTGTTTCTCTCCATTCTGAAAAGAAAGCAAAACGACACAATTAAAGTGAATACAGAATGAAAATGAAAGTTTCTAACTCTCTTACTCCCTCTAGCTCCGGCCTCCTCTGTCTACCTCCTTCTACTCCTCTCTCTCTGCCTCATTCCCATTCCACTCACTCCGGCCTGTTTAGTCGCCTCCTCTTTCTATATTCTGCCCATTTTCTGCCTCAGTGGCTCCTGACAAACACACAGAGTATTGGCATGTACCGAGGACGGCGCTGCAACAACAGTCGTCCTCACGGACACACACCATTAGTCACAGAGGCCGGGATTCACCCACAATGAAAAGTCAGGGCTCCAAAGGGCTGGTGCTGAGCTTCAGGCTTCTGATAAACAACAGCAGCATCAGGTTCGGATTCACTCAACCACAAGAAGGATGCTAAATATTATCATGAGCGTGTCCTGATCCCGGTCTGAAGCTTCATGTCTCTGTTCCATGTTTCATCTGATCTGGTAGTTGTGGTTTCACTTTGTAATTGAATCTAAAGAATGTGTCTGACACACGTACGTCCTGCTGTCATCACCTACGTGGGCGGAGTCTACCTGTACTCGACTCTGATTGGTTTGTAGACGGCGTCTGACGTCTGAAGTCTTTCGGTTATTTGCTTCATTGGTTGCCACGGTAACATCATGATGGTTTTATCAGCACCTTCAGGGACAGTACTCCACAACACTCCACAGTTCTCAAGTACTACAGTACTATAGTACTACAGTACTACAGTACTACAGTACTACAGTACTACAGTACTACACACTCGTTCAAATGCACCAAGTCAACGTCCTCGTGGTTCAAACATTATATCGTCAGAGGTGAAGTCTGGAGCTGCTTCCTCTTCCTCTTCCTCTTCCTCTTGCTCTTGCTCTTGCTCTTGCTCTTGCTCTTGCTCTTGCTCTTGCTCTTGCTCTTGCTCTTCCTCTTCCTCTTCCTCTTGCTCTTGCTCTTGCTCTTGCTCTTGCTCTTGCTCTTGCTCTTGCTCTTGCTCTTGCTCTTGCTCTTGCTCTTCCTCTTCCTCTTGCTCTTCCTCTTCCTCTTCCTCTTCCTCTTTCTCTTCTGTTTAATTCTGTCTCTACTTCCTGGGATTGGTCCAAACTCTCCAACAAAGTGTTTTCCCTCTGGAACAGAACCTGGTTCAGTTTGATCCAGACCCTGAACTCCTCTTCTGCTCTGAGGAACCTTTCACACCTGATGTTTCACAAACTGAACTGAAGTGTCTGAAGCTCTGAAACAAACAAGGTGTGAAAGTCTTCTAATCCCAAATCCTACATTAAGACTTTAAAGACCTAAATAAATGTTTCTTGTGCCATTTAATCATGTGGATTTGTTTCCACTCTGTTCTTCATCCTGCAGTTAATCACAACTCATGAGGCTGCTCATGTGTAAAGAGCCAAATGCCCCAAAACCACTTAAAGCTGTGTCCTCTGGCCGCAGAGCCACTGCATTCAAGATGCCATGAAAGAGCTGGTGGATGAAGAATGGATCAAATAGACGAAGCACTGGCAGTTTTTGCATTTTCATTGAGTTTCAAACAGCGGTTCTAACAGAAAGCCTCTTTCCTCCACGGCATTGTGCACACAAGCTGTTTCCCCAAAGTAGGACTGCATTGATCCGTCTCTCTCAGCATGAAGGTGAGGAACAAAGTGTGTGTCTGTGTGCGTTATCATGCAGCTCTTCTCAATTACACACACAGGCATTCCATGCAGAGACTCACACAACTCGTTTTATAACAGCGTGATTACAGTGCACCAGTTCTGCTGCCGCTGTGCTTCTCGTGTTGTGTTGTTTATCTGCACTGCAGGGCATTGTGTTTGTTACAGCAGCACAACCTAAACATCCAGATGAAGAAGAAACAGACAAGAAGAGACGAAATAATGGAATTCCTGAAAATCATCTGGGAGAGAAGGAGGCTGATGCACAACAGAGCAAGAGGAAGCCGAGGCTGTGAAGGGACGTTTATAAAAAGGTTTCATCAGGTAAAACTTTCCCATTTCACATCTGCACCATTCTCACAGTGCTGGAGATTGTTGAACTGTGGAGCTTTCATTTGGTGAATTGTTAATTTGTGCGATGAATAGAGATGCGTGAGGACAGTGTGTTTAATAAACATGCAAAAACCACTGAAATCATGAAAACAACCTCACGCTGAACCAATTGTGGAAAATGTGCATTTCTACTTGCTCCCGGCCGCCTGAGCTTCTACAAACACACACAAGTTGTTTTTGAAGTTATGCATTTTTCACCAAGTCACACAGCGAAGCTCTGCTCAGCCAAACAAATCCCTGAATCGATCAGCGAAGAATCGATCAGACTCCGACAAACTGTTGCTCTGCTCATTAAACTGCAGCCACAGACAAACGGCAGCACAGCCGGACGGAATACAAACAGAAATCATATTAATACAGTCGTCCTTATTTAGAACTCAGAGAGAAGACAGTTAGTCTCCAGGGACAGAAACGTCGGTCACATGATCCACCACCGAACTGTTTGCAGCACATGACTTCATTGACAAAGACAAATCGAGTGTGTGTGTGTGTGTGTGTGTGTGTGTGTGTGTGTCATGTCCAGCACACACACATACACACACACACACAAGAGGGAAACAGTTTCTAAACACTTGGTCACAACTTGATTTTTATGCTAAACAAGATAAACTCGAGTCGATGCAGAAACAGGAGCTCTGTTGTTTTTAAATCTCTTTTCCGTCCGACCAGTTTTCACAGTGGATACACGCACGCACATTTTTCTGTATGACTTTTCTTATCATGAATTCGTGTGAGGTCGTCCTGGGTGCATCATTAGATGAGAGCTATCGGGCTAAAGCCACTTTTAAATGATGCATTTCATTTATTTATAGAGAGTGAAGACAGGAGAACATGCACAGATCCAGATGATACAAGAACAAACATCTTCTGACATCATAAACTAACACTTTCAGGGCAAAGCAAAGATTTCACGGTTATTTCATTTATCATGTTGTGTTTTTAAGGCTCATTCCAGCACGCTTACAATAAACAGTCTTATGAAACATGTCAGAGTGACTTTGTTCCACTGATCACTTCATCACAGTGAGAAGGAGCAAAATATCAAATGTGTCAAAGACATGTGTTGGTTCTTCTCTGACTTCAACCACTTCCCTCCACCAAGTCCTGTAGAAATCCTTTCAGTTGTTTTTATGTAATCCTGCAAACTAACAAACTAACTAACAAACGGGGTGAGAACACAGCCTCAGGGTGGAGATGATTTTCAGTGACTGGCTCAACACCAGTTATCACAGTAAATGTTTCAGTTGTTAAAAGCAGAAGTTGAACCTCACAGAGCTTCTGACCTGTGGAGTTCAGCTGAAGAGACAGAACAGAAGAGTCGGAAGGAGTCAGAATGAGATGTTCAGCAGAGAACTGATCCAACCTCTCTCTCTCTCCCACTCGACTGTAAACAACGACAACACAAAGTCGGAGCTGTTTTGAAAGGACTCATCTCTCGGCCGCTGTGACATTTATTCCCTTCCTTCACTGGGCGGCCTCCCACCTCCGCAGCCAGTCGGGGTTTAAAGATGTTCGAGTCAAAAACCAGTCGCTGCTTTGAAAACACGTCTGAGAAGTTGAGAAATAATCTGACTCGTCCACAGGGAAACTCACGTCTCACATCCAGATATCCCTGTGTTCTTTCACATCTCTATCTTTTTCCCTTCCTCATTAGGGCCTCTCTCGCCCGGCCCTCTCCCTCTCTCACCCACATTCCTCCAATCACACGCCAGCGCCGGCGCTGTACAAAGAAAAGATGCTCTTGGACTCTGCTTGAAAGTGAATCCCCCCGTTGACTTCTGATCCCGTCTCTTGAGTCGCCGCGGCTTTCTAAAGCGAGGGCGACTGAGCCCCCCCCCAAGTGGACGGCAGCAACAACACACAGACAGATGAAGGGCGCGAGGAGGAGGAAGAGGAGGAGGAGGCTCCACTTCGACGCCTCCTCTGATTGGTCGGGTTTGTTTATGAGCCTGGACAGTTACTTGGCTTTGTGCTGCCCGGTTGCCCTGGTGATGAAACCCACTGTGGGCCTCTGCCTCTGATTGAATGGAAACATGTTCTTGAAAGTGTGTTTGTGTGCATGAGAGACGGAGACAGTGTCACAAGGTGATGATCGGTTTTAAAAGTGACCAGAGAGAAAAGAGAGGTCGGCCCCGAGTCGGGTCACTGCTCGGCCACATCCACGAGGACGAGGAGAGAAACTCGTTATTTAGGTCTCTTCATATTATGACTTTATTCTCAGAATCTGTCTTTTTATATGTCCTTAATAGCCAAAGGTCATAATTCGTCTCTCAGGAGTTTTAACCTGTTTCAACGCTCAGGTTCTTCAACTTCAAACCTGAATGTATTTCAGTTCATTCTGGAATATTGTCCAACTTTGATTATTTTCACTATTGTCAATATTATCATTGTTATATTCATTGTTGCTGCTGTGCGTCTCTGTGGCTGAAAATAGATGCAAATAGTCAAAGGTTTATATCAGACAAATATTGACTACACAACACTTTTCATTGATATTGAAACATTTATTTTGATTTAATCATGTGAGAACCACAGAAGCAACAAACAGTCAGAAATATCAGAACCATGAAAAACAATTACTAAGTTCAATTATTTTCATTCCTCTTCTATAGTTTGGGACAAATATTGTCTCCTGAAGATTCCGACTGGAGGTCGTCACCAGTGGGTTTTTATCCTCTTCAGTTGAGATTCAACCCAGAGATGTCTGGGACCTCGGCTTCAGGGTCAGTGAGGTCCACTTCAGGGTCTGGGACCTCGGCTTCAGGGTCAGTGAGGTCCACTTCAGGGTCTGGGACCTCGGCTTCAGTGTCTGGGACCTCGGGTTCAGTGTCTGGGACCTCGGGTTCAGGGTCAGTGAGGTCCACTTCTGGGTCTGGGACCTCGGCTTCAGGTTCTGGGACCTCAGGTTCAGGGTCAGTGAGGTCCACTTCAGGGTCTGGGACCTCAGCTTCAGGTTCTGGGACCTCGGCTTCAGGATCAGAGACGTCCACTTCAGGGACTGGGACCTCGGGTTCATCATCTGAGACCTCGGGTTCAGAGTCTGAGACCTCGGGTTCAGAGTCTGAGACCTCGGGTTCATCATCTGAGACCTCGATTCCAGAGTCTGAGACCTTGGATTCAGAGTCTGAGACCTCGGATTCAGAGTCTGAGACCTCGGGTTCAGAGTCTGAGACCTCGGGTTCATCATCTGAGACCTCGGATTCAGAGTCTGAGACCTCAGGTTCAGAGTCTGAGACCTCGGGTTCAGAGTCTGGAACCTCGGTTTCAGTATCAGAGACGTCCTCTTCAAGGCCTGGGACCTCGAGTTCATCATCTGAGACCTTGGGTTCAGAGTCTGGAACCTCGGGTTCAGGGTCAGAGTTGTCCACTTCAGGGTCTGGGACCTCGGGTTCAGAGTCTGGAACCTCGGGTTCAGGATCAGAGACGTCCTCTTCAAGGCCTGGGACCTCGAGTTCATCATCTGAGACCTTGGGTTCAGAGTCTGGAACCTCGGGTTCAGGATCAGAGACGTCCTCTTCAAGGCCTGGGACCTCGAGTTCATCATCTGAGACCTCGGGTTCAGAGTCTGGAACCTCGGGTTCAGGGTCAGAGTTGTCCACTTCAAGGTCTGGGACCTCGGGTTCATCGTCTGAACAACTATACTCATCAGTCTCAGAGTCCAGGACTTGGTTCCCCTTCTGCCTCTTGAGCTGGTGGTTGCAGTCGTACATCTCTGTAAATGCAGTGTTGAGGTGCTGAATTATTTTGGACTGTTCTTGGATAATGAAATTCTTATGAGCCACTTCATCCTGTAAAGTCTCCAACATATTCCTCAAGCATCCAGTGTCCATGTATAGCCGTGCATGGTAGACCTTCCTACTCCTCTTCTTCTGCGGCAGCTTCTTGAGGGAGGCCATTTCATGTTGCAGCTGCTTCTGCTCTGCTGATATTTTTTCATCCATAGAGTCAACGCAGTGTCGCAGCTGGTTCAGGTTATCACGCACCAGTGCATTAATGGAATGATCCTGCTGCATGGTCGTCAGCAGGTCGCAGGTGTCTTCTTTCATCATGTACCTTTCTGCCATCTGGTCTAAGAAAAGCTCCTCAGAAACGTGTGCTCGTGTCTCGCTGGCTAAATGTGATTCTGAGAGAATCCACATGGCTGTGATGATACAGGTCAAAGGACTGACTGTGATGTTTCAGATCAAAGGACTGACTGTGATGGAGATAATAGGACTCTGATGTTTCAGATCAAAGGACTGATTGTGATGTTTAAGATCAAAGGACTGATTGTGATGTTGATCTTCTCTTTTGATCATTTGAATCCTGTCCTGTACATTCCAATGGAGAGGACAGTTGATTAGATTATATTTTATACTATTATACATATACTATATTATACACTCACATTTTGAAATATATACAAAATGTGTATATATATACTCTTCAGAAACTCTCTGCTCTTTGAAATATTCCTACGTCTTCGTACTTGTGCTTGAAACTTCATTTAAACTTTTAACTGGTCTAAAGACTTTCAGCTATTTACCTTTTATATAGTTTTTTCATATATTGTACAGTTTTGAATAATCAAAGTTAAAGTTTTATTTTGGATTTCATAATGGGACACTGCTGGAGTGGTGACATCATCAGTCCTGTCACCCGGTGGGCTTTCATCTGCTCTGCTTTCCTACATTAGTTTTTTATCTTTTCTTTGGGAGGTCTCACTTCTTCCTCTTCAAACAGTCGATTCATGGCTCGGTTGCAGATCATCTTTCACACACAGTGTTTACTGAAACTAGAGGAGTTCTAGTTTCTTGACAGAGACACAAGAAACAACCAGAGGAGGCTCCACCAGCACATACACTCCCATGTAAAGTCACTAGACCAAAAACACACACGTGAATGATTTTAAACTTGTAATATCTCAGTTTTCATCAGATCTTCACAAATTATACGTGTTTGTGTTCAGCAAAGTTTTCTGTTGCTCACTGTGAAAAAGCTCCCATCAGTGTGAAGTGTAGTTTCAGAGAAACACATGTTGTTTGGTTGGTTGGTTCCTCTGTGGAGCAGATGATGGACATCTGTTCAGTTAACACACATGTTTTACTGTGTAAACATCCAGCTGTCAATCACCCTGAGATCCACGCTGAAGCACATCCACATGTTTTCTAATCTACGCTTCAACTCAAGACTTTTAAAGGCTCTGACGTTCAGCGAAGAGGCAAACAAACATATTTCATATTGGCATTTGTTAAATAAGTATAGTTACAATAAGGAGCAATATATATTATAGGGCTGTAGAATCATTTGCTTTCATAGTGATTTTAAATCAGCCCTCGACAAAACAACAAAGACTTCACCACATTTACAGACCGATGATTAAAGCTGCTTTATTTTGATCTTTCAAAGTTTCTTTGATTCCTCAAAGCGTCGATATTTTTATACTTTTGTTCCTTTTCTGCATCTAAGAATAAAATGATGATGATTAGACATAAAAAACTATAATGTCTTTTGTTGTTTATATAAAAAAATGTATCCACATAAATAATCACTAAATTTCATCTTATTTCTTATAAGCATAGTTTATAGTTCAGATGATGCACCGATAACTGGACTGACACATGTTTTTGTTTTAGATTACAATATGATGATATTGAACAGCAGCAGCTTGATGACGTCAGTGACCAGGACGACTCATGTGGAACCAGGATAAACACAAACTTTGGTTTAAAGTTTCCACGACATGAAGAGAAACTTCCTGCTGCAGTGACGTCACAGCTTCCATCAGCCGGAGTCCCAGAGCAAACAACAGGCACCTGAGACATGTCCTCTCCAAGATGGTGGACACTGTCATCCCATCAGAATGAGACACATGAATGAGTTCCAAAATTAAATATATGAAACAAAGATTTAACACATGAATAAAACAACATGCAACATTCAACGACTGAGCTTTATGTTATTATAATAACTATAAAACACACAAGGCCTCGATACAGTGGTTGTTCACAGTCTTTTCAACATTTAGCCTCAAACACTAATTAAATATTCAATAAACCAGCCAGTTGATCAACAGAATTCTTTAATCGTTGAGATTCTGTCTAAAAATGTGAAAGATATAACTCTACTAACCAGGTGCATTCTGGGATACGACTGAGTCTACAAGCTGATGAGCCGAGTCGGACCAGAGCAACAAACTGTGGGAGTGAGAACTCCCCTCCGTGAGTTTCTGATTGTCTGGGTGAAGCTGTTGCCGACAGTAACCGTGCAGCTCCGTCTCACCAGTGAATAACAGGCAATGGAGGAGGTGTTGCTTAGCAACAATAAGAAGACCTCTCCTGCACATAACGGCCCCGTTGTGATCACATCGAGCTTCAGGGGCAAACAAGGAGTTTTCAGGTGAAGTGAAATCACAACTTTCTTCTGATGAGACGTCGTCAAGTGGGAGAAAACATGTTGAAAATAAAAATCAATATGTTTCAATCCCTGATATTTAAACATGATCCAAAATCTGCTGCGATCATCAGGTTCCTCCTTCCTGTCGGCACTCCAAGACCGAGCGTGAAGGAACAAGTGGGTCGATGAGAACCCAAGTCATTTAGCCTGGTGCTGACCAACTGATCCAAACACACACACACACACACACACACACTTTGACTGGATGGAGATTAGTCTGATAAAGTTCAGGTGAGACTTAATCAGAGAGGATTTCCAATCAGAGGTGAGTTAGAGAAGTGTTTGAATGGAGAACATTTTACAGCAAACACAAAGTTATGAAGAAAAAACCTTTCATCAAAATTAAATGTTTGTTATTTTTATAGAAAATGTAGATTGTGATGATTTTAGTAGAAGATTAGTGGGCGTGCAACCTCAAGTTGTAAGAAGTAATGTAAAGTTAGTAGGTAAAGGGATCCTTCCTGCAGAGGCTTCTACTCTTCATGGGCATTTTGCATCTTGTGGAAAAGTAACATTAATTTCTGAGGACGTGCACGACTTGCTCCAAACGGACCAGAACACGGGAGACAGCTCTCGTGCACATGCAAACATGTCATGAAGTGTATCTGGGGTCAGTGTAAGTGTCTCCTCAGGTTTAATGAAGATGGATGAAGCTGCATGATGAAGAAACGAGTGCTGGTCTCCTCCCACCTCCACACTCACTGTGTGAAGTGAACAAAACAACTGAAAATAACTGTTAATATGAAATACATGACTTGAGGTTCTTAAATGTGTAGTGTTGCTTCCTTATGCCAGTGAACAGCCTCAGTCCTGCTGGCTGATCAGCTGACTCCTGTGTGATTGGCACAGAAAGTACGCTTGTGTTGAAACTGTCTCCAGAGAACAAGAACACAAGGATTCACGGTTCGAGGCAGATTTCTGTCACAAGTTTCCTCTTCAGTTTCTGTCTCTGTTATAAACAATAGTTTGTCCTCTAGTTAACGGAACTAATGTGTGTGTCTGTGTGTTGGTCTGGTGCTTGAAGCATTGTCTCAGGCTGCTAGATCCATGTAAACAGATTAAAGACACACACACACACACACACACACACACACACACACACACACACACACACACACACCAGTTGCTGCCAGTCGGCTCTGCAGAGCAGAACAAATCTTGAAAATGAATTATTGATCATGTGGCTCCTATAGGCTGAGCTCAGTGTGTTGCCCCCCCCCCCCACCCTGTGGTCCAGTAATCCTGCACCAAACACCACGCTTTGGTTTTTGATATCATTTTGTGTTTTATGTTTTTGTTTCTCGCTTCACTAACACAAGTCTTTACTTTGATCAATAAACGACTCAGATGTGTTTTTCTGAACATGTGGATGTTTCTCTTCAGCCAATCAGCAGCAACGTGGAGGAAGTTAAAACCCAGTTGGACGTAACTTTACCTCCGGTTGAAGTTTGAAACTTTCGCTCCTCTAGTTGTGATGTTCAGGGCCAACTAAGTGTTTCTGAATATTATTTTGAATCTGTATAATCATGAGAAGATTTTATTTCTGTTTACCCTCATTGGTTCAGACTGTAAACAAAGATGGACGACACGACAGTTCTTACTTGGCCGAATCTCAGACTTCCTGCTGCAGAGCCGGTTGGGAACAGACGAGTTGATCTGTGAGAGCTCATTTTAGGTCTTATCACACAAATGCATGTTTGTGTTTCTTCTTCACGTCGTCCATCTTTATTTACTGAAAATGTTTAGCTTCAACATCAGAACAAACATCGTCAGCTGTGTCCTCAAAAGATTTCGTTCAAGCTGCTCTGCTGTGGAAACACACAGGGAATATGTGGTGAAGCTGTTTAACACAACCATCACACATGCAGGCTTTTAGTTGTGTTTCTATATGAGCACAACAGCTGAGCTGTGATTTGTAATTTCTGACTCTTTATGCTGTGTTCAGCAGCTGTTGCCTCTTTGTGTGTCTGTCTGCTGTCTGGTGCTGTGCAGTCACTTCCTGAGCAGAGAACATCTGTCTGCAGCAGCTGGATCGTGACGCGCTGACATGAAAATGACAGAAACACTAAAAACCAACACAATGATCTGGAAAACATCAATAAACTACACAATGTTGTAAGAAACTCTGAGCAGAGCTGAGGACACTGCAGGTCCAGCTTCAAGCTTCTCTCTTTACAGACACACTTTCATGAGAGTTTGTTAGGAGCTGATTTAACACAATGTGCAGTGATGTGATTTGTTCTTGTTTGAAGACACACACACACACACACACACACACACACACACTCACACACTCACACACAGCTCATGACAGCGACGTAAAGAAACCCACGACCTCACCTCAGCAGCAGCCTCATGTATTTTATTTGTTTTCAGTCTGTTTCAGTGCAGATAACTGTGGCTGCATTAAAACCACAGCTAATTAAAAACCTCTCAGTAAAACACAGAAACCACACCAGACTCACAATTTAATAAAACTCTCACACTCTGATGAAAACACACACCTGCGCTCAGCTCAACACCAGGAGACCTCAATATTTCATTTTGTAATAATATTCAGAGTCAGAGCTTCAACCTGACAGACATCGAGTTTATTCAGAAGCTGCAGTGATGATCCGACCTGTGTCTGCAGCGTCGAAACTGAAGCAAAAAACTAATCTCAGCTCTCATTTCTGTGATTGTTAGTTCACGTATGATTAATATAATTTACACCTGAGACATGATGTGACACAGCAGCTCCAGTTTCATCTGTGCCACTTGTTTCTGCAGAATTTGAACAAAAACCATCAGGACTCATGTGGACGTTCTCTCATTGCAGGAGCTACCAACCTTCATCTGGGGAAACAGCAGCAGCACCATACAAACCTGTGGATGAATATTATATCGCATCTCCACTCAGGTGATGTTCAGGGAAGTCAGACTCACTTCAGGTTCATGTTGTGAAGCTTTCAGCCTGATTGACTGAGCTGAGCAGCGAGGGTTCATCAATAGAACTGAATGAACGAGAGAAATACAGAGTGGTTAACACGTCTCACACACACACACACACACACATACACCACACACACACACACACACATACACCACACACACACACTTTACATCCTCTAACCTCAGAGCTTCATCCCCTGAACCTAACTCTTCTGCCACCTACTGAGTCAGTGTGTTGTTGTGTTGATATCACAATGACACCACAAGCGGAGAGTCCACTCAGCTCTCCATGATATGATATGGTGTGTGTGTGTGTGTGTGTGTGTGTGTGTGGCTGTGTGTGTGTGTGTGTGTGCGTGTGTGTGAGTCGTGCACTCGCAGCCTGTGAATACCTGAGCGAACACAGAGGAGCTGAAAAATAAATGTATGTATTGACAGACAGAGAATCTGGATTGTGGGATAGAGGAAGAGAGAGAGAAGGTATACGATGAAAACACAGATCTGCTTTGGTGGTGAAAAATTCATCTCAAGGCAGCAGGCCATGCCTAAAGCAAGTTTGGCTTTCAATGATTAATTTATCTTTACACCAATCCCAGAGGAATCTGTGTGTGTGTGTGTGTGTGTGTGTGTGTGTGTGTGTGTGTGTGTGTGTGTGTGTGTGTGTGTGTGTGTGTGTGTGTGTGTGTGTGTGTGTGTGTGTGTGTGTGTGTGTGTGTGTGTGTGTGTGTGTTGTGCTCTCGCCTCCATCACGTCTCCCCAGCAGGAGCATTAGAACCGATGGAAACCTGGATTCAGTGAAACAACACAAAGTGCTGGTGGCCATGAGCACTTCTATGTGTACGTGTGCATGTGAACATGTATGAGCCACACACATGACGTATAGATGCCAGGGATCTAAGCCTGAGGCTGATCCTGTTCTGTGTGAAAGTGTGACTCAGGCCTTTGGTTCTTATTGAAAACATAAATTATCAAACAGCTGTCGGCTGAATAAACAGTGCGTTTGTTAGGGACTATTTTAGATTGAGGATTAATCTTCATTTGGGGCTGTAGTGAGAATTTGGGGCAGCAAGACAAAGTGAGTGTGTGTGTGTGTGTGTGTGTGTGTGTGTGTGTGTGTGTGTGTGGGTGTGTGTGAGTGTGTGTGTGTGTGTGTGTGTGTGTGTGTGTGTGTCATGATAAAATGCAGTGTGTGAATCAGTGTGGCTCGATGATGGGATTTTGATGGAGAAGCGTGAGCTCGTTGATTGGACAGGACAAAGTGAAAGGAGACATTTGTCCACTGCATTTGGACGAGACTTTGAATCGGGACAATCCAGTCGCTCTGCTGTGACTCGATCAGACTTCAAACCTCTGAAGGATTCAGCCCATGAACTGTTATCTGCTGAAGATCAGATTAAATCAAAAGTTGTTTTCTTCTACATCTCTAAGTTTAGTTATTTCGAGGCCAAAAGCTCCAAATGTCTCATGGTCTCTTTCCCTGATTCTATAGAAATATGACCTGGTTCACAACAGATCTGCAAAGAGACAAACACAGTGCAGGAGAAACCTTCATCACCTCAACCTGCAGCTGTTTCCTCAGCTCTGCTCAGATTCCTCCCAAACAAACCCTCAGAGTGAGACCTCTGCTGTTGACCTCTTCTCTCCGACTCACTTTCAAAACTTCCCGATGTTTCCTCTCAGTCAGCGGCGCTGAGGTCGAGCTGTTCTGCTCACAAGGTCGACGAAGACTCCAAAGACACTCGTCTTCATCGCTCAGTCCGTCCATCACTCTCTAAAACACCTCTTCAAGGACACTGGCTCTGCCCAGAAACAGTTTTCACACAAATCATTTCAAACCTGAATTATACTGAAATCTAAGAAACAGCATAATCCTTTAAACAGCAGCAGGTTTTCACTCTGTGGTGAATCTTAAAAACAAACCTTCAGAAGAGATACTTTTTAAAATTACATAATATTACCTTCACTTTTCTTTTATTAAATCCTCACTGGATCAATAAAGAACATTTCTTCAGGTTTAAACTCACAAACAGAATAAACATCTTCAGCTGCTGTGATTAAGAGAAACAAGGTAGTTTTCGTTCTGTTTTCACATTTAGTTTCTGAAACCTCTGTAAAAGTTGATTCTGTCTTCTGTCCAATGGTCTCTTTATTCAGATAAGACTCGGTGTGTAGGAGCGTGTGAGACACCTGGAACTCACTGTGGTTGGATGTTGAGGTATGAAAGTGACACATCTGGACGCTTCAGGCTTCACACCACATCCTCTCGTTGTGATTCTGTGTCCTTCCCTCTGTGTCGCGTGACCTCTGTTCATGTTCTCCCAGCGTGTTGGACACTTTGAAACTTTCCTCCCTGCAGAGCTGCTTCCTCCCGGTCTTGTGCAGGAAGTTGTAGAATTCCCTGGACTCGACTCATCCTCCGATTCCTTCTCCTTCCGGTGTGTCTCTGTCAGTCGCTCGTCTGGCAGCACCTCTTGTAAACTGAGGACATGTGGGAACCGGACTTTTCCCCAAACACAAATCCGTGGGGGACAGATTTCGGCGTCACACTTTAAATTATGGATGAAGTGTCCCCTGCCTCGTCTCTCCTCTCCCCCGGGACTTCGTGCTGAGGGACGCTGAGAGAAAACCAAATCTCCCAGGACTCCCTCTGCATCTCAACGCAGACAGACAGACACACACACACACACTGCAGGTGCGTGCTCATCTGGCTCCTACATCACAACATACACGCACAAACATCCCTCTGCAGTCAGTGTATATGCTGCAGAATATAAAATACACTTTACTACACGTGACACACGACTGATGTTTGAGGAATAAATTCATGTCCCTGCAAATACTGACTGACACACACACACACACAAACACACACACACACACACACACACACACACACACACGTGTCACTAGAGGCTGATGTCTCATTTAGTGATGTCTCCTCAATCAAGCTCCACTCAAAGGCTTTTTCTGGAGCTTTCAGTCGTTATCAGTAAACACAGTTTGTTGTCATGGAGACCGATCTGATGCTCTCCAGCCTGTTATGATTTCACGCTCAGGATTTTTTCATCTTCTTGTTTGTGTCACACAAGTTAGTTCTTGACGTCAGGTTCAAAGGCTTTTCCGTCACTTTCATCCTCATCACATGTTCTTCTTCAGTCGCCTCAGATATAATGGATCATTTTCACATGTATTGATTTGATTCATTACAAACATGCACAGAAGTAATTAAATATTAATATATGTACAGAATATATTACACTACAGAACTATATATTTTTCAGTAATAATAATAACGTTATTTACAGGTTGGTTCCTATAAAACTGGACTGGGTTGATGGTCTGTCTCCCTGGGAATGGAGGAGCTGTCTGTGGTTCTGAAACTGTCTGTCTCCCTGGGAATGGAGGAGCTGTCTGTGGTTCTGAAACTGTCTACCTGGGAATGGAGGAGCTGTCTGTGGTTCTGAAACTGTCTGTCTCCCTGGGAATGGAGGAGCTGTCTGTGGTTCTGAAACTGTCTGTCTATCTGGGTATGGAGGAGCTGTCTGTGGTTCTGAAACTGTCTCCCTGTGGATGGAGAAGCTGTCTGTGGTTCTGAAACTGTCTGTCTCCCTGGGAATGGAGGAGCTGTCTGTGGTTCTGAAACTGTCTGTCTATCTGGGAATGGAGGAGCTGTCTGTGGTTCTGAAACTGTTTGTCTCGCTGGGAAGGGAGGAGCTGTCTGTGGTTCTGAAACTGTCTGTCTATCTGGGAATGAAGGAGCTGTCTGTTGTGCTGAAACTGTCTGTCTCGCTGGGAAGGGAGGAGCTGTCTGTGGTTCTGAAACTGTCTGTCTATCTGGGCATGGAGGAGCTGTGTGTGGTTCTGAAACTGTATGTCTCCCTGGGAATAGAGGAGCTGTCTGTGGTTCTGAAACTGTCTGTCTACCTGGGAATGGAGGGGCTGTCTGTGGTTCTGAAACTGTCTGTCTCCCTGGGAAGGGAGGAGCTGTCTGTGGTTCTGAAACTGTCTGTCTACCTGGGAATGGAGGAGCTGTCTGTTGTGCTGAAACTGTCTGTCTCCCTGGGAATGGAGGAGCTGTCTGTGGTTCTGAAACTGTCTGTCTCCCTGGGAATGGAGGAGCTGTCTGTGGTTCTGAAACTGTCTGTCTCCCTGGGAAGGGAGGAGCTGTCTGTGGTTCTGAAACTGTCTGTCTCCCTGGGAATGGAGGAGATGTCTGTTGTGCTGAAACTGTCTGTCTCCCTGGGAATGGAGGAGCTGTCTGTGGTTCTGAAACTGTCTGTCTCCCTGGGAATGGAGGAGCTGTCTGTGGTTCTGAAACTGTTTGTCTCCCTGGGGATGGAGGAGCTGTCTGTGGTTCTGAAACTGTCTGCCTATCTGGGAATGGAGGAGCTGTCTGTGGTTCTGAAACTGTCTGTCTCCCTGGGAATGGAGGAGCTGTCTGTGGTTCTGAAACTGTCTGTCTGCCTGGGAATGGAGGAGCTGTCTGTGGTTCTGAAACTGTCTGTCTACCTGGGAATGGAGGAGCTGTCTGTGGTTCTGAAACTGTCTGTCTACCTGGGAATGGAGGAGCTGTCTGTGGTTCTGAAACTGTCTGTCTATCTGGGAATGGAGGAGCTGTCTGTGGTTCTGAAACTGTCTGTCTATCTGGGAATGGAGGAGCTGTCTGTGGTTCTGAGAGTCCATACCTTATCCTCCGTTATCTGCCTCTGGTCTGAACTCACACAGAGCGACTGACTGAGAATTAAAAGAAGAGCTGCTTTAAGCTGCTGTCTGTCCTCCTGGTTAGTAGAGAACACCGGCCGACCAACCGTCTGCTGTGTTGTTTACTGTCTCAGACACAGGGGAATACAAAGGACACACACACATATACACACACACAGTTTTGTTTCACTAAACAAAGAGGACACTTAATTTCCTAAAAACTTTCCCAAACTACATCCAAACATGTTTCAAAGTGTAAACCAGGATTTATGTCTATAGATGTTATGTCTATAGATATTAATTGAGACCTCAACAGATAACCTGGGGAAGAGGAGTATGAGGAGGAAGAGCTAGACCCTTTCTGGTCAAATTAATTAAATAGGTCGAAAACCATTGAAGCTATTATTTTAAATTATTAAGAATGAAATACAGAATTTATCAGATTTTCTTTTATCAAATGACTTAAAGGGTTCATTAACAAAGTAAAAGCCAATTGACTATACCAAATGATCAATTATTCTTTTCAGCTGTGACTTTAAATCTTAAAAGATTTTTTAAATGGTTTAAAATACCTGACAAAGTGTTTTTCTCTTTATCAAACCAGAAAACTTAAAAACTTCCTTAACTTCTGCTGAACTGGAACACGGTTTCTGTGACTGGAACTGAAGCTGAGCTCACATGCTCACACACAGATGTGGAGTCGGATCGTGGTTAAACATCAGCATCACCTCTGTGCACGAGACAAACCGATGAATCTTTAAAATCTCTGTGGTGAATGACAGAGGTTAGAGCAGCAGGAGACACTGTGGGAATCCTTCACTCTATGAATAATGTAGACTTTGGAGAACACTTTGACAGGGTGTCAAAAACATGTCATTCTGAATTCAGGCTGGTTTGGACCAGCTCAGTTTCCTTTATTGCCACTCTGACAGACACACGGGCTGAGGAGCCGCCTGTCAGTCAAGACGTCTGTACAGTATCGAGTCCGTCAACTCAGAGAGAGACAAACAGGACGCTGCATCCGCACAAGAGCTCCGGGATAAAACAAATCAAGATTCTATCAACAGCTTCATCTTCTCCGGCCGAAGCACAAAGATCTCTGGAAGGAAGCTTCAAAGTCCAGCAGAGATACTTTATTTATAATGAATCAATTCAAGATTAAAACGCTTTGATGTTGTCATCTGAAAATCTGATCAAACTCACTGAGAATGACAAAGAAACATCCAGAGTTGTTTGGAAGTTAAAGGAAGCTGTGGGTGTAATCTCACTGGGATGCTGGAAATATTTCTCTGTCATTATTTGAAATGGTTAATTTTGTCCCCGCCATTTTACTCTCTCACAGAATAATTCCTGGGTTTTGATGAGAGACATCAGGCCTTATGCAGACACTTATCAATGAATCAATGTCAACGTGGTTTCATACAGAGACTGTTGATGAACTGAAATCCTAGTTCCTTCATTTGTTCCGTCATATTTTCAGGCAGTGATATTGTTTTTTTCCGGCAGATATTGTATTTTGCTGGATGTCAGAACATTAATAAAAAAGTTGACCTCTATGCACAGTTTTAAGTTAAATTGAATCTACGATGTTTGAAGTAATATATATTTGTAAGATCAGTGTTATAACAAATTAAAAAGCTGCAGAGACTTAATCATTTCATAAAACACAAAAGCACTTGAAACTGTTGGATCGCTGGTTCCCAGGAAACCAACACGTGAGACGTCTGTTGACAATTCCCAGTCTTTGATTCAGGCCGTACATGTCACTTCTCTCCGTATTCTGACAGCTGCAGTTTGATTTTTCTTAATAAAGTCTCTCTGAGCATCTTCCCCTGACTGTCCAGCTGCCCACCTCCAGATGAGAGCAGCTTTGAATCGGATCAGTTATTACATGGAGCACTCACAGCCATCCGAGTGTGGACTTCTCCTTGCTGCCCCGGGTCATGCCTCCCAGGTTCATTAGTGGCGGTTGCTTGGGCAGTGTTCAGCCTGGCAGGCAGGCCGCCGGCTCCACTCCAGGCTCAAAGTCTACTCCCACTTTATATGTGTTTTAAAAAGAATCACTGAATCTATAATTTTCTCTTCAATTCTCTTATAAATATGGTGGAATTGAGCATCGATCAAGAACCAGGGAGCTGCTTCCCTGAGTGAAGATGAAAAACATTATGCAACATTCAGCTGCAGGTTTCTGGCTTGAAAACCAGATGTGATTTCACCAAACATGGACCAGATTTCACCCTCAAACATCATTTCTGCTTCTGCGGGAAGTGAGTGATTCACCAGTCAAACCCGGTCGGTCACATGTGTTTATATAACGACACACCTTCTCCTCCCTCTATTTAAAACTACATTCCAGCTCCTGAGTCACGACCACATCAACCCAACTCCGCTCGGTGAGCAGCCGCCGCAGGACCAACCCTGATTGGTCACCAAGCAGCCACTGGCCTGCTGTTGCCATGTTGGAGCCAATCACATTTCATTAAGTCCACCTGCTACACACACACACACACACACACACGCACAGGTGGACAGAAAACCTATTACACAGAAATCACAGAAACACAAACCTACAAGTGTGTAGACGCTCACATCCACAGGTGCTCGTACACAGAGATGGACAGAATGACCCCCGAGGCAATTTAACACACACACACACACACTCTCAAACACACACACTCTCTCTCTCACACACACACACAAACACACACTCACAAACACTCACAAACACACTCTCTCTCACACACACACTCACAGATGCTATATTATGCAACACCCTGTCATTAAAGTGTTCTCTGGCTCTGTACTAGCAGCGTCTAATTGTGCGAGAGCCGACTCTCACACGCACACGCACACGCACACACACACACACACAAACACACACACACACACACACACAGGTGCACTAATGGATCTGATTCTGTTCAGAGCCTCATCACGTTGGTTGAAGACGCTCGCAGCAGATTTCAGGAAAACCCCAACAGTTCGATTCCCTCAGTGAAGCTCATCATGCGTTCTCACTTCTTCACTGACATGTCACGGCATGAACTGGTGAAGGACTGCCCCCTGCAGGTCAGAGCAGACCAGTGAGGAACCAGAGTCTTAGAGTCAGGACGAACAATGTGAACAATGTGAAGCAGCAGCAGGAGATCAGCTGGAGGACAAAGAGCCGAGGACACGTCACAAACACAACATCAGCTGCAGCTCACACACACAAACATCACACTTCTCACCTCACTCATCACCGCTGCTCTGGGATCTGGCTGTTGGTCAGATATATATATTTTTATTCAGAAATGTTTATCTAAAAAATAAATGTTGCTTTGTATAAATATTGATAAAAAGTGAGTAAATAAGAAGTAAACAGTGAGTAAATATATACTGGTTTCCCATTTTTTTATTGCTCTCCTATGCATGTTGTATTTATTGCGTCTTTATGTTTCTATGTTCATTGTTTGCACCAATTACCAGAGCAAATTCCTTGTATGTGTGAACGTACTTGGCAATAAAATACTTCTGATTCAGATTCTGATTCTGATTGTTGCACCATGAAATGAAGGCTTGTTGTCTCAGATGAAGATCCTTCACTTCATTCATCCATCAAACCCTTTCCCTGAAGGCTCATGTGAAACCGACAGTGTTCGACCTGCAGATTCTGTGTTTTCCTGTGAAGTCAGAAGTTGTCCCTCAGTCCAGCGTCTCTGAGGCGGCGTCTTGGGCCTGTTGACCTCAAACCAACATGAGGAGCTTTGGTTTACTTATTGCTGTTACCTAGCAACTGAGCTGAAGTTACACTGGATGAGAAAAACTTTTAATGCTCCTTGGTTTTTGAACATGTGTAGCATTAGCTGTTGAATTAAAGTGTCACACTGAGGAACGGACGTCATCACGCACGTCACCGAAGTGCAATGCATCCTGGGATTGTTCCTCCTCCTCTTCCTCCTCTTCCTCCTCCTCCTCAGTCTTGAACCCACAGACCCGTCCTGCTGCCGTCATGCAAAGTGCAGATCTGTTCAATTCTCCTCAAACTAATTGTCGCCTCAGAACTGAAGCTCATTATCTCATCACAGAGAGTTCTTTCAGGTAATCAGCAACTCATCCACAGCTGGAGTCTGGCAGCAGGTAACACACACACGCACACGCACACACACACACACACACACACAC
>NC_083656.1:1047639-1115139 GCF_963576545.1 Limanda limanda
GACACTGTGCAAAAGCAGGTACTGGGGAGAAAGTGGAGTGATGTAAGTGTTATTGTAATGAAAACAAAAGTATTATAAGTAATATTGCAACAGTAGTGACCATGATACAGAAAAAAGAATTAAAAGTAAGTGACCATAATATAAATAATACTACAAGATAGTATAAAGGAAAATATAAATATTGCAATGTTATAAATATTGCAATGTTATAAATATTGCAATGATATAAATATTTAGCTTCTGACACTAACAACACTGGGAATCTGTGATTTGATGTGAGGTTCATACAGAAGGTTTCAGTCTGAGACTTCCTGTGTACTTTGGTCTGTTCTGGTTCCTTTAGGATCAACACGCTGCACCAGAGGAAGAAGCTCGAGGCCAGTGGGTGAACTGGAAATCCATCTACAAAGAGTTGTTTGATTTTTGGAAATTGATCACGAGGAATTTGCTTGAATGGAGACCAGTGAGAAAGTGAAGGGTTTGATCTGCAGCCCGTGTCCGTGCACCCCCGAGCTGCAACCAGCCGTTTCATTGGGTGTAATACAGCGGAGCATGTAAACAAATGAAGCCGAACCTCCTCTAATTACTCACTACTACACTTTTAGTTTCTTTTTCCGAAGAGAAATCGGTTTCTAGATAATCACTGATCATATAAATGAGTCTGTTTGGATTTCCCTTCATCAGCATTCCCTCTCATCCTTCCTTCCGTCCTTCCTATCATCCCTCCTTCCTTCCTTCCTTCCTCCCATCCCTCCTTCCTTCCTCCCTCTCATCTCTCCTTCCTCCCTCCCTCTCATCCCTCCTTCCTCCCTCTCATCCCTCCTTCCTTCCTTCCTTCCTCCCTCTCATCTCTCCTTCCTCCCTCCCTCTCATCCTTCCTCCCTCCCTCTCATCCCTCCTTCCTTCCTCCCTCTCATCCTTCCTTCCTTCCTTCCTCTCATCCCTCCTTCCTCCCTCTCATCCCTCCTTCCTTCCTTCCTTCCTCCCTCTCATCCCTCCTTCCTTCCTTCCTTCCTCCCTCTCATCTATCCTTCCTCCCTCCCTCTCATCCCTCCTTCCTCCCTCTCATGCTTCCTACATTCCTCCCTCTCATCCTTCCCTCCTTCCTTCCTCTCATCCTTCCTTCCTTCCTTCCTCTCATCCCTCCTTCCTTCCTTCCTTCCTCCCATCCCTCCTTCGTCCCTCTCATCCTTCCTTCCTTCCTTCCTCCCTCTCATCCTTCCTTCCTTCCTCCCATTCCTCCTTCCTTCGTACCTCCCTCTCATCCCTCCCTCCTTCCTCCCTCTCATCCCTCCCTCCTTCCTCCCTCTCATCCCTCCTTCCTTCCTTCCTTCCTCCCATCCCTCCTTCGTCCCTCTCATCCTTCCTTCCTTCCTTCCTCCCTCTCATCCTTCCTTCCTTCCTCCCATTCCTCCTTCCTTCGTACCTCCCTCTCATCCCTCCCTCCTTCCTCCCTCTCATCCCTCCCTCCTTCCTCCCTCTCATCCTTCCTTCCTTCCTTCCTCCCTCTCATCCCTCCCTCCTTCCTCCCTCTCATCCTTCCTTCCTACCTTCCTCTCATCCTTCCTTCCTTCCTCCCTCTCATCCCTCCTTCCTCCCTCTCATCCTTCCTTCCTTCCTTCCTCCCTCTCATCCTTCCTTTCTTCCTTCCTCCCATCCCATCCCTCCCTCCTTCCTCCCTCTCATGCTTCCTACATTCCTCCCTCTCATCCTTCCCTCCTTCCTCCCTCTCATCCTTCCTTCCTTCCTTCCTCCCTCTCATCCCTCCCTCCTTCCTTCCTCTCATCCCTCCTTCCTCCCTCTCATCCCTCCCTCCTTCCTTCCTCTCATCCCTCCTTGGGAGAAAGTGAAGGGTTTGATCTGCAGCCCGTGTCCGTGCACCCCCGAGCTGCAACCAGCCGTTTCATTGGGTGTAATACAGCGGAGCATGTAAACAAATGGAGCCGAACCTCCTCTAATTACTCACTACTTCACTTTTAGTTTCTTTTTCCAAAGAGAAATCGGTTTCTAGATAATCACTGATCATATAAATGAGTCTGTTTGGATTTTCCCTTCACAAGCATGAAGTTGATTCTCTGAGTCCATCTCCCTCCCTCTCATCCCTCCTTCCTTCCTCCCTCTCATCTCTCCTTCCTCCCTCCCTCTCATCCTTCCTCCCTCCCTCTCATCCCTCCTTCCTTCCTCCCTCTCATCCTTCCTTCCTTCCTCCCTCTCATCTCTCCTTCCTCCCTCCCTCTCATCCCTCCTTCCTCCCTCTCATGCTTCCTACATTCCTCCCTCTCATCCTTCCCTCCTTCCTCCCTCTCATCCTTCCCTCCTTCCTCCCTCTCATCCTTCCCTCCTTCCTCCCTCTCATCTATCCTTCCTCCCTCCCTCTCATCCCTCCTTCCTCCCTCTCATGCTTCCTACATTCCTCCCTCTCATCCTTCCCTCCTTCCTTCCTCTCATCCCTCCTTCCTCCCTCTCATCCTTCCTTCCTTCCTTCCTCCCTCTCATCCCTCCTTCCTCCCTCTCATGCTTCCTACATTCCTCCCTCTCATCCTTCCCTCCTTCCTCCCTCTCATCCTTCCTTCCTTCCTTCCTCCCTCTCATCCTTCCCTCCTTCCTTCCTCTCATCCCTCCTTCCTCCCTCTCATCCCTCCCTCCTTCCTTCCTCTCATCCCTCCTTGGGAGAAAGTGAAGGGTTTGATCTGCAGCCCGTGTCCGTGCACCCCCGAGCTGCAACCAGCCGTTTCATTGGGTGTAATACAGCGGAGCATGTAAACAAATGAAGCCGAACCTCCTCTAATTACTCACTACTTCACTTTTAGTTTCTTTTTCCGAAGAGAAATCGGTTTCTAGATAATCACTGATCATATAAATGAGTCTGTTTGGATTTCCCTTCATCAGCATGAAGTTGATTCTCTGAGTCCATCTCACATTGTCCTTGTTTCCCATTAGGATTCATCCGCCGCTGTAAATAGTCCCAAACAAAAGCCCAGTTAACGTTTGCTAAAAATTACCAACAGGAAATAAGATGTTTTAGTGTTTTCATGGGACATTTTAGACAAAAGAATTATAGAAAACAGCAGAATTATCCTCTAACTCGAATATTTGACTCAAACACAACAAACAACTTGTAACTGAAACGTGTCGGTGGTCGGGATGTTGACCTGAGGTTATGAGCACGGGTTTATTTAAAAAGTCCATCTCCCCCGGACAGAGAAGACAAAAGGTTGAAAACAAGTGGAATCCGTGAGTTATTTTCAATCTGTATAGAAGATGAAAATATCTTCAGCCTGATGGCGTGTGTAGAGAACCTCCCAGAAGGACTCAGCTGTTGAGTGTGTGAGGGTTTGATCTGCGGCCCGTGTCCGTGCGCTGGCTGCAATGAGCCGCTTCATTGGGTTTAATACAGCGGAGCGTGCCAACAACTTCCTTCCTCCCTCTCATCCCTCCTTCCTTCCTCCCATCCCTCCTTCCTTCCTTCCTCTCATCCCTCCCTCCTTCCTCCCTCTCATCCCTTCATTGGGTTTAATAAAGCGGAGCGTGCCAACAACTGTCGTCTCTCATCCCTCCCTCCTTCCTTCCTCCCATCCCTCCTTCCTTCCTCTCATCCCTCCCTCCTTCCTTCCTTCCTCTCATCCCTCCCTCCTTCCTCCCTCTCATCCCTTCATTGGGTTTAATAAAGCGGAGCGTGCCAACAACTGTCGTCTCTCATCCTTCCCTCCTTCCTCCCTCTCATCCCTCCCTCCTTCCTTCCTCCCATCCCTCCCTCCTTCCTCCCTCTCATCCCTCCTTCCTTCCTCCCTCTCATCCCTTCATTGGGTTTAATAAAGCGGAGCGTGCCAACAACTTCCTCCCTCTCATCCCTCTCATCCCTCCCTCCTTCCTCCCTCTCATCCTTCCCTCCTTCCTTCCTCCCATCCCTCCTTCCTTCCTCCCATCCCTCCTTCCTTCCTTCCTTCCTCCCTCTCATCCTTCCCTCATTCCTCCCTCTCATCCTTCCCTCCTTCCTTCCTCTCATCCCTCCTTCCTCCCTCTCATCCCTCCCTCCTTCCTTCCTCCCATCCCTCCTTCCTTCCTTCCTTCCTCCCATCCCTCCTTCCTTCCTCCCATCCCTCCTTCCTTCCTTCCTTCCTCCCTCCTTCCCTCCTTCCTCCCTCTCATCCCTCCTTCCTCCCTCTCATCCCTCCTTCCTCCCTCTCATCTCTCCTTCCTCCCTCTCATCCCTCCTTCCTCCCTCTCATCTCTCCTTCCTTCCTCCCTCCCATCCCTCCCTCCTTCCTCCCTCTCATCCATCCCTCCCTCCTTCCTCCCTCTCATCCCTTCATTGGGTTTAATAAAGCGGAGCGTGCCAACAACTGTCGTCTCTCATCCTTCCCTCCTTCCTCCCTCTCATCCCTCCCTCCTTCCTTCCTCCCATCCCTCCCTCCTTCCACCCTCTCATCCCTCCTTCCTTCCTCCCTCTCATCCCTTCATTGGGTTTAATAAAGCGGAGCGTGCCAACAACTTCCTCCCTCTCATCCCTCTCATCCCTCCCTCCTTCCTCCCTCTCATACTTCCCTCCTTCCTTCCTCCCATCCCTCCTTCCTTCCTTCCTCCCATCCCTCCTTCCTTCCTTCCTTCCTCCCTCTCATCCTTCCCTCATTCCTCCCTCTCATCCTTCCCTCCTTCCTTCCTCTCATCCCTCCTTCCTCCCTCTCATCCCTCCCTCCTTCCTTCCTCCCATCCCTCCTTCCTTCCTTCCTCCCATCCCTCCTTCCTTCCTTCCTTCCTCCCTCCTTCCCTCCTTCCTCCCTCTCATCCCTCCTTCCTCCCTCTCATCCCTCCTTCCTCCCTCTCATCTCTCCTTCCTCCCTCTCATCCCTCCTTCCTCCCTCTCATCTCTCCTTCCTTCCTCCCTCCCATCCCTCCCTCCTTCCTCCCTCTCATCCATCCCTCCCTCCTTCCTCCCTCTCATCCCTTCATTGGGTTTAATAAAGCGGAGCGTGCCAACAACTGTCGTCTGAGCCGCGAAGCCAAACCTCCCCACGTGCTCCGGATCGGAGGATGAAAAGATTCTCCCTCCCTCCTTCCTTCCTCTCATCCCTCCTTCCTTCCTTCCTCCCTCTCATCCTTCCTTCCTTCCTTCCTCCCATCTCTCCTTCCTCCCTCCCTCTCATCCCTCCTTCCTTCCTCTCATCCTTCCTTCCTTCCTTCCTTCCTCCCTCTCATCCTTCCTTCCTTCCTTCCTCCCATCTCTCCTTCCTCCCTCCCTCTCATCCCTCCTTCCTTCCTCCCATCCCTCCTTCCTTCCTTCCTCTCATCCCTCCCTCCCTCCTTCCTTCCTCCCTCTCATCCCTTCATTGGGTTTAATACAGCGGAGCGTGCCAACAACTGTCGTCTCTCATCCTTCCCTCCTTCCTCCCTCTCATCCCTCCCTCCTTCCTTCCTCCCATCCCTCCCTCCTTCCACCCTCTCATCCCTCCTTCCTTCCTCCCTCTCATCCCTTCATTGGGTTTAATAAAGCGGAGCGTGCCAACAACTTCCTTCCTCCCTCTCATCCCTCCCTCCTTCCTTCCTCTCATCCCTCCTTCCCTCCTTCCTCCCTCTCATCCCTTCATTGGGTTTAATAAAGCGGAGCGTGCCAACAACTGTCGTCTCTCATCCCTCCCTCCTTCCTTCCTCCCATCCCTCCTTCCTTCCTCTCATCCCTCCCTCCTTCCTTCCTTCCTCTCATCCCTCCCTCCTTCCTCCCTCTCATCCCTTCATTGGGTTTAATAAAGCGGAGCGTGCCAACAACTGTCGTCTCTCATCCTTCCCTCCTTCCTCCCTCTCATCCCTCCCTCCTTCCTTCCTCCCATCCCTCCCTCCTTCCTCCCTCTCATCCCTCCTTCCTTCCTCCCTCTCATCCCTTCATTGGGTTTAATAAAGCGGAGCGTGCCAACAACTTCCTCCCTCTCATCCCTCTCATCCCTCCCTCCTTCCTCCCTCTCATCCTTCCCTCCTTCCTTCCTCCCATCCCTCCTTCCTTCCTCCCATCCCTCCTTCCTTCCTTCCTTCCTCCCTCTCATCCTTCCCTCATTCCTCCCTCTCATCCTTCCCTCCTTCCTTCCTCTCATCCCTCCTTCCTCCCTCTCATCCCTCCCTCCTTCCTTCCTCCCATCCCTCCTTCCTTCCTTCCTTCCTCCCATCCCTCCTTCCTTCCTTCCTCCCATCCCTCCTTCCTTCCTTCCTTCCTCCCTCCTTCCCTCCTTCCTCCCTCTCATCCCTCCTTCCTCCCTCTCATCCCTCCTTCCTCCCTCTCATCTCTCCTTCCTCCCTCTCATCCCTCCTTCCTCCCTCTCATCTCTCCTTCCTTCCTCCCTCCCATCCCTCCCTCCTTCCTCCCTCTCATCCATCCCTCCCTCCTTCCTCCCTCTCATCCCTTCATTGGGTTTAATAAAGCGGAGCGTGCCAACAACTGTCGTCTCTCATCCTTCCCTCCTTCCTCCCTCTCATCCCTCCCTCCTTCCTTCCTCCCATCCCTCCCTCCTTCCACCCTCTCATCCCTCCTTCCTTCCTCCCTCTCATCCCTTCATTGGGTTTAATAAAGCGGAGCGTGCCAACAACTTCCTCCCTCTCATCCCTCTCATCCCTCCCTCCTTCCTCCCTCTCATCCTTCCCTCCTTCCTTCCTCCCATCCCTCCTTCCTTCCTTCCTCCCATCCCTCCTTCCTTCCTTCCTTCCTCCCTCTCATCCTTCCCTCATTCCTCCCTCTCATCCTTCCCTCCTTCCTTCCTCTCATCCCTCCTTCCTCCCTCTCATCCCTCCCTCCTTCCTTCCTCCCATCCCTCCCTTCCTTCCTTCCTCCCATCCCTCCTTCCTTCCTTCCTTCCTCCCTCCTTCCCTCCTTCCTCCCTCTCATCCCTCCTTCCTCCCTCTCATCCCTCCTTCCTCCCTCTCATCTCTCCTTCCTCCCTCTCATCCCTCCTTCCTCCCTCTCATCTCTCCTTCCTTCCTCCCTCCCATCCCTCCCTCCTTCCTCCCTCTCATCCATCCCTCCCTCCTTCCTCCCTCTCATCCCTTCATTGGGTTTAATAAAGCGGAGCGTGCCAACAACTGTCGTCTGAGCCGCGAAGCCAAACCTCCCCACGTGCTCCGGATCGGAGGATGAAAAGATTCTCCCTCCCTCCTTCCTTCCTCTCATCCCTCCTTCCTTCCTTCCTCCCTCTCATCCTTCCTTCCTTCCTTCCTCCCATCTCTCCTTCCTCCCTCCCTCTCATCCCTCCTTCCTTCCTCTCATCCTTCCTTCCTTCCTTCCTCCCTCTCATCCTTCCTTCCTTCCTTCCTCCCATCTCTCCTTCCTCCCTCCCTCTCATCCCTCCTTCCTTCCTCCCATCCCTCCTTCCTTCCTTCCTCTCATCCCTCCCTCCCTCCTTCCTTCCTCCCTCTCATCCCTTCATTGGGTTTAATACAGCGGAGCGTGCCAACAACTGTCGTCTCTCATCCTTCCCTCCTTCCTCCCTCTCATCCCTCCCTCCTTCCTTCCTCCCATCCCTCCCTCCTTCCACCCTCTCATCCCTCCTTCCTTCCTCCCTCTCATCCCTTCATTGGGTTTAATAAAGCGGAGCGTGCCAACAACTTCCTCCCTCTCATCCCTCTCATCCCTCCCTCCTTCCTCCCTCTCATCCTTCCCTCCTTCCTTCCTCCCATCCCTCCTTCCTTCCTTCCTCCCATCCCTCCTTCCTTCCTTCCTTCCTCCCTCTCATCCTTCCCTCATTCCTCCCTCTCATCCTTCCCTCCTTCCTTCCTCTCATCCCTCCTTCCTCCCTCTCATCCCTCCCTCCTTCCTTCCTCCCATCCCTCCTTCCTTCCTTCCTCCCATCCCTCCTTCCTTCCTTCCTTCCTCCCTCCTTCCCTCCTTCCTCCCTCTCATCCCTCCTTCCTCCCTCTCATCCCTCCTTCCTCCCTCTCATCTCTCCTTCCTCCCTCTCATCCCTCCTTCCTCCCTCTCATCTCTCCTTCCTTCCTCCCTCCCATCCCTCCCTCCTTCCTCCCTCTCATCCCTTCATTGGGTTTAATAAAGCGGAGCGTGCCAACAACTGTCGTCTGAGCCGCAAAGCCAAACCTCCCCACGTGCTCCGGACTGGAGGATGAAAAGATTCTCCCTCCCTCCTTCCTTCCTCTCATCCCTCCTTCCTTCCTTCCTTCCTCTCATCCTTCCTTCCTTCCTTCCTCTCATCCCTCCCTCCTTCCTCCCTCTCATCCCTCCCTCCTTCCTTCCTCTCATCCTTCCTTCCTTCCTTCCTTCCTTCCTCCCTCTCATCCTTCCTTCCTTCCTTCCTCCCATCTCTCCTTCCTCCCTCCCTCTCATCCCTCCTTCCTCCCTCTCATCCCTCCTTCCTTCCTTCCTTCCTCCCTCTCATCTCTCCTTCCTCCCTCCCTCTCATCTCTCCTTCCTGAATCTCATGCTTCCTTCCTTCCTTCCTCCCATCTCTCCTTCCTCCCTCCCTCTCATCCCTCATTCCTCCCTCTCATCCCTCCTTCCTTCCTTCCTTCCTCCCTCTCATCTCTCCTTCCTCCCTCCCTCTCATCCTTCCTTCCTTCCTTCCTCTCATCCCTCCTTCCTCCCTCTCATGCTTCCTACATTCCTCCCTCTCATCCCTCCCTCCTTCCTTCCTCCCATCCTTCCTTCCTACCTCCCTCTCATCCCTCCCTCCTTCCTTCCTCTCATCCCTCCCTCCCATCTTCCTTCCTCTCATCCCTCCTTCCTTCCTTCCTCCCATCCCTCCCTCCTCCCTCCCTCTCATCCCTCCTTCCTCCCTCTCATCCCTCCTTCCTTCCTTCCTTCCTCCCTCTCATCTCTCCTTCCTCCCTCCCTCTCATCTCTCCTTCCTGAATCTCATGCTTCCTTCCTTCCTTCCTCCCATCTCTCCTTCCTCCCTCCCTCTCATCCCTCATTCCTCCCTCTCATCCCTCCTTCCTTCCTTCCTTCCTCCCTCTCATCTCTCCTTCCTCCCTCCCTCTCATCCTTCCTTCCTTCCTTCCTCTCATCCCTCCTTCCTCCCTCTCATGCTTCCTACATTCCTCCCTCTCATCCCTCCCTCCTTCCTTCCTCCCATCCTTCCTTCCTACCTCCCTCTCATCCCTCCCTCCTTCCTTCCTCTCATCCCTCCTTCCTTCCTACCTCCCTCCCTCTCATCCTTCCTTCCTTCCTTCCTCTCATCCCTCCTTCCTCCCTCTCATGCTTCCTACATTCCTCCCTCTCATCCCTCCCTCCTTCCTTCCTCCCATCCTTCCTTCCTACCTCCCTCTCATCCCTCCCTCCTTCCTTCCTCTCATCCCTCCTTCCTTCCTTCCTTCCTCCCATCCCTCCCTCCTCCCTCCCTCTCATCCCTTCATTGGGTTTAATAAAGCGGAGCGTGCCAACAACTGTCGTCTGAGCCGCGAAGCCAAACCTCCCCACGTGCTCCGGATCGGAGGATGAAAAGAAGCCTGGGACAGCGAGGGTCCTCCCGGCCATAAGGAGTCTATTCTGCTCCTGTGTGTCCCAGCGTGGCAGCGAGCCACGCGGAGCGGTCTGTAAAGGCCCGGCCCGGCGGCGTGCTGGCACACGGCGCTCAGGACACGCTGCCTAATCCCATCAGAGTCTGTCCACAGGACTCCAGGCTGCCAGGGTCTGTCACTCATCGTCTGGGTTCAACCTCAGGGAGCCGCAGCGCTTTGACTTAACCTTAAAAACAGTGGTGGAAAGTAATGAAGTAGAAATACTTTGTTACTGTACTTAAGTAGATTTTTTACATATCTGTACTTTACTTGAGTATTTATTTCCCTGACAACTTTTTACTTTTACTCGTTACATTTGAGAACAGATATCAATACTTTCTACATCTTTCATTCTGAAAACTGTTTATAGTTGATTCTTTGTTGTCTCTAGAAGTTCAGATGCACTCGTTCATTACTATTTGAATCTCAGCATCTAGGGTTCAAAATTGGTAAAATGATACATTATATACATTATATTCATATTGTTGTTATAATTTTTCAGTCAGTTGAGATAAATCTTGAGGAGAAACATTTTGGGTTGTTTTGTGTCTGTATAGGCCTACTATAAAAAGCACTTTGCATTTTTAATTTTGGTACTTGTACTTTTACTTTTGATACTTAAGTACATTTCAACACCAGATACTTTTGATACTTAAGTACTTTTAATATGAGCTACTTTAAGACTTTTACTCAAGTCATTTTCTGACGGGTGACTTTTACTTTTACCAAAGTCACTTTCAGGTAAGATATCTGTACTTTTACTCAAGTATGGCTTTCAAGTACTTTATACACCACTGATTAAAAACAAGTATCAGTGCTGAGCTGACGAGACGTACGAGACACAACGAGACGTACGAGACACAAACACGTCCAAGACAGAACTGAAGATGCTCCTCCTCCTTCCTGTTCACACGAGGAGGAGAGGAGAGAAGAGAAGGTGAAGGTCTCAGATCAGATCTCACAGACATGAAGAGTCCACGCTCAGGAACCAGATTACAACTATGTGCACATTCCCTTTGACCATATAACATCAGTTTGTGCTGCATGAGCTGGAAAGTGGAGACGAATGTGCCTTCATGTTTTATTTCTTGCTTTTTAAAATCTTATTTTTTACTTCCTTCATCATACATCTTGATATTTATATATAAATATAAGCAGCAGGGGATGAAATATAAAGATCTTCATGCATCGATGACCTGTTGTTTCTGCAGGAGACGATAAAGCCTCTGAGCTGATTGGTCTGGAACCTGTGACCAAGCAGCACAACGGGCGACCGTCAGCCAATCAGACGTCATCCCTCCTTCCTTCCTTCCTTCCATCCCTCCTTCCTTCCTTCCTCCCTTCCGTCAGCCAATCAGACGTCAGCTTCTCTGTGTTGTTGTTTTGTCGCACGAGTTTGATTTAACAAATTCATCTTCATCATTAAGGGCTGGATCTTCATCACTCATGGTTCCTCTCATCCCTCCTTCCTTCCTCTCATCCCTCCTTCCTCCCTCTCATCCCTCCTTCCTCCCTCTCATCCCTCCTTCCTTCCTTCCTCCCATCCTTCCTTCCTCTCATCTCTCCTTCCTTCCTCCCTCTCATCTCTCCTTCCTTCCTTCCTTCCTCTCATGCCTCCTTCCTTCCTCTCATCCCTCCTTCCTTCCTTCCTCCCTCCCGTCCCTCCTTCCTTCCTTCCTCTCATCCCTCCTTCCTTCCTCTCATCTCTCCTTCCCTCCCTCCTTCCTCTCATCTCTCCTTCCTTCCTTCCTCTCATCTCTCCTCTCATCCCTCCTTCCTTCCTCCCTCTCATCTCTCCTACCTTCCTTCCTCTCATCTCTTCTTCCCTCCTCCCATCCCTCCTTCCTCTCATCTCTCCTTCCTTCCTCCCTCTCATCCCTCCTTCCTTCCTCTCATCTCTCCTTCCTTCCTTCCTCCCTCTCATCTCTCCTTCCCTCCTCCCTCTCATCTCTCCTTCCCTCCCTCCTTCCTCCCATCTCTCCCCCCCCCCCCCCCCCCCCTGTCCCGCTCCACAGCACTGAGACGCTTCTAATCCTCTTTTGATGAACTTGGTTAATGGACGTCCCGCTGCGCGCTGGCTGTGTTCATTAGGCAGCACACGACCCTGGACACGCCCCCGGGACACGCCCCCGGGACACGCCCTGTCCATAAATGCACCCAAAGTGGAGAAAGTTTGAAACTTTGTTCCCAGTGAACTGATCGAGTTCAGTTTCTGAGGAAAGTTTGAGTGATGTCGCCGCGTAAAAGTCTGTTTGCTCCTTTCATCCCGGTGGATCCGGAGCGAGGGTCCGGGTCGTCCGGGTCCACCGGGTCCTGCATCGGGTCCACCGGGTCCTGCATCGGGTCCACCGGGTCCTGCATCGGGTCCACCGGGTCCTGCATCGGGTCCACCGGGTCCTGCATCGGGTCCACCGGGTCCTGCATCGGGTCCACCGGGTCCTGCATCGGGTCCACCGGGTCCGGGTCCTGCCCCGGGTCCCCGGCCGCTTACACCAGAGGCGGCTGTGACCTCAGCGAGTCTCCGTGCGTGGAGCTGCACCTCCTGCAGCCGGACTCGTGCACGCTGCACCTCCTGCAGCCGGACTCGTGCACGCTGCACCTCCTGCAGCCGGACTCGTGCACGCTGCACCTCCTGCAGCCGGACTCGTGCACGCTGCACCTCCTGCAGCCGGACTCGTGCACGCTGCACCTCCTACAGCCGGACTCGTGCACGCTGCACCTCCTGCAGCCGGACTCGTGCACGCTGCAGCGGGCGCAGAGGAGGCGGCGGCTGGCTGCGAACGCCCGGGAGAGGAGGAGGATGCTCGGGTTGAACTTTGCCTTCGACCGGCTCCGGAGCGTCATCCCGAACCTGGAGAGCGACCGGAAGCTGTCCAAGTCCGAGACGCTGCAGATGGCGCAGATCTACATCAGCACCCTCAGCGAGCTCCTGCAGGAGGAGGCCCAGGAGGAGGAGGCCCAGGAGGAGGAGGCCCTGCAGGAGGAGGAGGCCCAGGAGGAGCAGCCCCAGAGGAGCTCCGATGGGACGCGAGGGACCAAGAGACCTTTAAAGACTCAATGAAAGTGTGAAACTCTTCTGATGTTTGTAATGACTTCTGGACAAAGCTCTGTCTGTAACGTTTTATTTTACATGTTCGAGAAGCCTTGTCGAAAACTTTAAATATATTTTTTTGCAGAAAACAAATATTGTGCAACATATTTTTTTCCCAATGACCAAACACGTTGTAGTTTAGTTTGTCTGTGAAGAACAAAAAAAATGTTTTTCAATCATCTGAAGAAAGTAAATGAAAAAGTATTTTCCAGCCAAACAATATAGCTAAACGATATTTAAACCTTAGAGCAGAAGATTCTCAGAAAGGATCATAAGCAACAACACAGAGCAAATAGAACGAGCAGGAAATACTGAAAGTAGCAATTTTTATTATTTTAAAATTATGTACATTGTAACGAAAGACATCGTCTGCAAACGGGTACAAAGAAGTTTTCCTGTCTCTTGTGAAGCTCCGTCTCGAAAACAACAAAACGACTGGGAGAGCAAGGCTTTAGAAAAGGAAAAATAGAGTCAGATTCAGAAAAGTAGAGTCTACCGGTCTAAATGTTTTAATTGAATCCCCTCACCCCCACCCCCCCCCCCCCCCCACCCAACCATCAGTCTCTCCTCCTACACAAGGAAACAAATATTTGTACAGGAACTATTTACAAAAAGCTCTTCAATTCATTCTTCCAGACGTCTGTGAATAAAGCTCTTGTAAACTTTAGGGAGTGTGAGGGTTAAACTGTGTGTGTGTGTGTGTGTGTGTGTGTGTGTGTGTGTGTGTGTGTGTGTGTGTGTGTGTGTGTGTGTGTAAATGATCACAGATGAACAGACAAAGACAAAATCACGGTTATGAACATGTTCAATGACGGTTCTTCTGAACTTTAACAGCAGATGAGATTCAAGAGAACTTGTCTGTATTCAAATGAGAACAAAAAACAGTTGAAACTTAATTTTCCTAAATTGAAACATCAAATCCACCAGAGATTGATTCAGCGGGAGCTGGAGTCTGTTCCACTCCACTAAATAAGAAAACACAAATTAATCGACAGAAGCTTTTCTCGGGGAACAGGAACATAAATGTGTGTTTTTCTGCTCTGATTGAAAAACACAAGGGACGAGTCAAACAAAACAAATGAAAAAGTACAACTGAAGCTTTCACATTGTGTTTTTCAGAGGTTTGTGTTTTCTGATCCATGAGCAGTTTAAGTGTTGCAATCAAGTCTTTTCATTTTTAACGCAACGTTTGTTTTCCACTTGAATCGTCATCTTCATCCTCAGTGAACTTTCTAAAGTTATAGTTATAGTTTCAAGTAGGATTTAACATATTTGAACGGCGGGTTTCACGTTATAATAATAGGACTTTTTAATAAGTACAATTTATAAGTTAATATAGCGAATATTTCCCTTTTTGATAATTAGATAATTGTTTACTAATGTTTTATAAATGAGTTAAAAGCCACAACACCAATTTCACACACCAGGTTCAGTTTACTGGTTTGGTGCTTTTCTCAGAACGTGAGAGAAGTTGTCTCACGTCTTTTTAAAGTCTGACAGGAGAACTCCAGAGTTTTTAATATCTTCCACAGAGTCCAAGTTACAAACTGTGGTTCTGGAGTTTTACAGGAAACTGATCTCTCCACCTCTGCTGCTTCACGTTTGACATTTACTTATAATTCATCTCATGATAAATGGAAAACTCTCTTTTCTCTTACTACAGCTACATTAATTAAGCTTTTATCAACCTTGATAAACATTTGTATGTTTATTAGTGTCGTGCAGAAGAGGATTTGGCAAATAAAAGGGAAAACTCCCTCAGACCGAAGTGCAGGGGAAAGAATAATCACAGCCCTCCACAAGTGTCAAACCAGAGGAGGACTTGAAGTTTAACTACAAACTGAACTCTGGGATGTTACAGCTCAAGTCCTCACGTCTAAAGGTACGGAGCAGGAGAACCAAAACGATGGAGGGGATCTTCGACAGCCTCTCGGCTCGAAACCAAAGAGAAGCAGCTCGACTTCACCTCTCGGACCGGGGGGGGGGGTCTCCGCTGCCTTTGTGTTGTAATTGAAGGCTCTTCTCCGAGAGAAGTGCACACACATGGGCGGTAATTGAAAGGAGCTGAAGGAGGACAGGTTCTGGTCTGGAGGGCTCCGGTCCCGCAGAGACACAGAGATTAGATGGTGGGCAGGAGGGGGATTGATTCTTAGAAAGGAGAAAGTTTCTGCTCTTGGTGAAGGGTGAAGGGGGGGGGGGTCATTCACAGTTTCCAGAGAGTTTTAACAACTTGGAGGATCGTTCAGTTTCAGTCTCAGGTGTGTTGTTGGGTGCCGACTGACTGGAGTGTGCTCGGCGTGATGGGAGAACTTGTTTTGATGACGGCACAAGGTGAACAACCACTTTGATTCTAGTCTGTTGTCTGAAGACTGAAGAAAAGCTCTCACTTCCAGAGAAGGAACATTTCAGGTTTTATAAACTAAACTCATGCAAACATTTACAGGCATTTAGCTCAAATAGCTCTTTGGCCAGAAAAAAGATAAATACTCGTCCCTGTGGGCCGCGTTCACACAGAGGTGAGAGGTCAAAGTGGAGGAAGAGGAGATGAAGAACACATTTAGAAAGAGGAGAGGTGACCAGAGACGAGTCAACTTCGTCACTTTCAAAGCACAGAAACAAAGTGATTGTTTGGTCGGGAGTTTTTTTTTTTTTTTTTTTTTTTACTACTTAAGTTGTTTTGGCGATTATCGTCTCCAGAAGCAGAGCTGAGGGGCGAGAGAAAAGGACAGATCGTCTTCGGTCTGTCGATACCAAGGAGGAGGGAGAGAGGGAGGGAGGAGAGAGAGAGATGGAGAGAGAGAGAGAGAGAGAGAGAGAGAGAGAGAGAGAGAGAGAGAGAGAGGGAGAGGGAGAGGGAGAGGGAGAGGGAGAGGGAGAGGGAGAGGGAGAGGGAGAGGGAGAGGGAGAGGGAGAGGGAGAGGGAGAGGGAGAGGGAGAGGGAGAGGGAGAGGGAGAGAGAGAGAGAGAGAGAGAGAGAGAGAGAGAGAGAGAGAGAGAGAGAGAGAGAGAGAGGAGAGGAAGGGAGAGAGAGAGGAGCTGAGAATTCATCAAGAGCAAACACATGGAGTAAAAAAAACACAACCTTCTGAGCAACTTTAACAAATAGAAAATGAGTGAAAAGCAAATGAAATGTGTATAAAACAAAGAATGATAGTGAGTGGGGGGGGGGGGGGGGGTAGTCATCACTCCTCATGAAGTCGTAACAAATGTTCAAGTGACGTCAAGTCAGGAACCAAAACAGTAAAACGTTATTTTAACTGGAGGATGATGAGAACGTGTGTTGAAAACTGAGAGAAGAGACGATGAACGTGTGTCAAAAGAAATAAGAAAACAACACTCCTGTTTCCAGCAGAGAAAGATGATGGTGATGGTCCTTGTGTGTGTGTCTGTGTGTGTGTCTGTGTGTGTGTGTGAGAGAGAGACAGGCTTCTCTCTAGCAGTTCTCCAGATAGTCAATGACCCGGGAGATGGACTTCTGTCCTGTGGAGCCGACGTCACACTGCAGAGACACAGAGGAGAGGTCAGAGACAACACAACACAGACACACAACTGCATACAACAAACATATTCACACACAAACACATCTGCTCTGAGGACATTCACTGATCATCACCGTGTTCATTAGAATTATAATTAATTGTTCATTTAACAAATTCATTCACTCATGATGAATCACACTCGTTGATTTTTGCATCATAATGACTCACTTCATTATTTCATTAACAAACTCAATGTTTCATTTTAGCAGCATGTTTAATTAATAATCATTATTTCTATCACCTCAGGTTCAGATGTTTCAGTTCAATTAACGGTTTTCCTTATTTCATTAACTCGTTAAACTGCAAACAAATTTAAAATAATTCACATTAAACACGTGTAGATAAATTGAAAGTGTGTGATTAGTTTTTCATTTGTTTGATTGGTTACAATATTTATTATATTTGTGCTCAATCTTCGAGCATTGAAATACTGGCCATGTTTTGTGTAACATTAAACCACTGAGGACTTTTACTTTACTACAAAAATATGGTTTATTATTTTGTGAAAATATACTGAATCTACTTCACATTTGTTTATTCAACCTTGCCTTCGACTATTTATGGTTATTCTTTTTATTGATCCAAGTTAGTCTCAGTTAATAAAAAACTGTCATGGTCTGGCTCATCCCCCCCCGAACCACATTCAGGACTTTATTATGTTCTTCTTTATAATTTGCTGTGTGAAATGAATGTTGAAAAGTCAGAGTTTCAGTTTCCCTTCAGAGAAACTTCTGTACACGTAGAATATTGACTTGAATTAAGTGATTTCCACAGCGTTAGATTTTTTTTAAGTATTCCCAGTTTGAACCCATCAGTGGAGCAGGAGGAGGAAAAGATGAAACTCACTGTGAGGTTCATGAAGTTCAGGAACTTTTTCAGCATTTCTGTCATGATGGAGAAATCTCCTTTGGGCAGGTTCTCTCTCACAGTAGTAACATTCAACTGGTGGAGAAACACAGAGCGACAGTCAGGGACATGAGGGACATGAGGGGGACATGAGGGACATGAGGGACATGAGGGACATGAGGGACATGAGGGACATGAGGGGGACATGAGGGGGACATATGAGGGACATGAGGGACATGAGGGACATGAGGGGGACATGAGGGGGACATATGAGGGACATGAGGGACATGAGGGAACGACAGCAGCTACATCATGTGATCAATACGACAGGACAAGAGCTTTAAGACAAACTTTAAACCTCATGAAACAAAAAGAAGCTTTACTTCTATCTTGTTGTGAACCAAACCGTTTCTAAAGGTTGTGAAGTTAAAGTTAAAATCTGGTCAGTTGTGTGTTTTGTTTTGTGCGTCAACAAAACAGCAGCAACACAAAAGATGGACTAGAAATCTATACAGTGTTTCTCTGCTGCGTCATAACTTTATCTAGAATCTGTCTTATTGTGAGTGAGTAAATGTGTCTGTCTGTGGTAGTGTGCATGCATCTGTGTGTGTGTGTGTGTCTGTGTGTGTCTGTGTGTGTGTCTGTGTGTGTCTGTGTGTGTCTGTGTGTGTCTGTGTGTGTCTGTGTGTGTGTCTGTGTGTGGACTCACCGGGCTCCCCTGGCACAGACAGCCCAGCAGCAGTGCTGTGTACGAGGCCACGATGCTGTCCTCCATGTGCTTCCCTGCGTGCTGCAGAGCTGACAGGAGGAAGAGGAGGAAGAGGAGGAGGAGGAGGAGGAGGAAGATGGTGACCAGGAGCAAACACTCATGGATCATTTTAAACTTCTACAATGAAAACACTGGGAGATAAAAATAAATAAAAACACCAACACAACCGAAGGGGTTTGCAGTCGTACCTTTGTTGAGGTCCAGCAGTTCGTCCTCCTCTTCATTCTTCTTATCCTTGGTTTCTTCTGGTTTGTCGGGCTGGTTGTCATTAGCAACCCACTGAATCTCACCGCCCGTTTCCTGCCACTCCCCGCTCTTGTCCAGCGCAGGCTTCGGCGCCTCCTTGATGAGGTCATCAGTCTGCGCCTCGGCCAGGATGGCGGCCTGCTCCCGCTGGAGGAACAGCTGAGGAGGAAGAAGAGCGGTGAACTGAAGGTTCACGTTGAACTGCATCGGGTGGTTTGCTGCCAGCAGGAATCTAATCTGCTTCCCTCGACTGGTGAGCGCTTCATTCAGTCAGCTGGTTGAATCCAGTTCTAAACAACGATCTTAAGACTCAGTAAATAATGTTATTTTTGTTACTGTGACAACCCCATGAATAATCCCCCCCGTGCTCTCTGGTCTCCAGCTGCTCCTGTGTCTCGTCTCTTGCTGACCTCTGGAAGTCAGTCTGGAAAAGACCAGCAGCCAAATCTGATTAAATATGTTGATTGGATTTTAATGAAGCTTTAATGGTGCTCGTGGGAAACGGACGAGAGACAACAATGAGAGCACAGAGGACACGGGACAGTCCATTCAGAGACCAATGTAAAAGCTCGATGCAGTTTGCTGGGGAGAGAGGAACTGTAGTAAAACACATCTTCATTTCATGGTCAAGTGAAAACTGTATTTCAGACCTGAGGGGAAATGCTGATTGGCTTGTTTTTTTTTAAGACTTAATGAAATTGGTGGTTGGTTAAAAAGGACATATTCTCTGCAGCCAGAGTCCGGAGTGAGGCTGTGACCACGAAGGAGTGTGGTACCTGTACGAGAGCAGCGATGGCGCTGAGCGGGCCGCTGCTGGTCAGGTCCTGGTGCTGAGGGTTGAGCAGGACGGTGGAGTCACACGGACCCTGACCCCCCTCCATCTCCGTCTCCATCAGACAGTACCTGTTCCTGGCACTGTACTCCACCAGATTGATTAACAAGCCCAGACCCTGAGAACACACACACACACACACACACACACACACACACACACACACACACACACACACGGGTCAATTCTGTTCCTGTGGGTTTACCTCTAAATGTTGTCGAAGTTTTTACAGTCGGTGGTTCACTCACCAGAACACGGATGTCGAACCTCTGCTCTTGTGGAATATACTGAGGAGCTCTGAGGACGCAGTTCAGAGCTGTGGTGATCAGATCCTCCTGTTCTCCGGTCTTTGTACTGCCCCACTCTGAACACACACAAACACACAACCGCCATGGTTAGTTTGTACTGAATCAACCTCTTGTTTAAAGTTGCATTAATGTCACAGCCACTAACTGTTTCCTATGTAACGACATGTTAATCAATGTGGTCCTGAGCTGAGATTCAAGTCCCTCTCCCTCTGTATGTGGAGCTCTGAGCTTCTCTGTTCTTGTCGTGGTCGTCCAGTCCTGCGTTCACGCGAGTCCCTCCCTTCCTCCCCACGGTTAGATAAAAAAAATGGCAGAATCAGGTAAAACCTTCCACAGTTTCCTCCACTGGAGAAGCTACGTTCTGTGGCTCAGACAAAGGAGATGAAGTCCCACGAGCTGCAGTGAAGTGAGACTCACGTGCTCCTCGGGTGCTCAGTGCTCAGCATGCTCACCGTTGTCGTGCGTCAGGTTGAGCAGGACTCCTATGATGGCCCTCATGCAGTTCTCTACTGCTTTCCCCACCACGGCTCCATCCGAGTTCACCTCCCTGCTGTAACGCTGGATCATCGCCTCACAGCGGCCCAAACCCCTGAGAGGAGAAGAGAGGAGAAGAGAGGAGAAGAGGAGAAACGAGTTACAAACCAACCAGATAAAGAGTCAACTCATATATTTATTACAAAACTTTATACATTTCACATCAACTTCATTTTACATCTGTATATAAACACACAGGAGTATATTTTCATTGGTTATAGCTTCACTTACTTTGTCTTAACATATTTAAAAAATAATCAGATTCACTCGTTTATCTCAGACACAAACTTTATTCACTGGACTCAACTGGATTCTCCTCTTTCTTTTAAAACCCCACCATAAAACAGAGCAGCATTCACACACACACACACACACACACACACACACACACACACACACAGCAGCTGAGGGGACAGAGCAGCCTGGTGTAAATAACGAGATTACATTTAATGACGACAGTGACTGAACACAGAGTAAAACCAGAGTCTGAGCATCAGGACAGAGCGAGAGAAGGAAATGAAGACAGGAAAAACATCAGAGAGGACTCAGGAGCAATGTCGGCTGAGATGAGAGACAGGGACAGGGATTAGGAGGTGTGTGTGTGTGTGTGTGTGTGTGTGTGTAGTTAATTTGCTCAACTTCCTCTGCAGCTGAGATAATAACAGCACTGTAAGACTGAGGCCGAAGCCGTAACAGAAAGTGAAACATATGATGGTGTTCGTAGAGAGGAATCTTTAGTTCCTGCCAATACGCAGATGTGAGTTGATAAGCAACAGGGCTGTGTGTGTGTCTGTGTGTGTGTGTGTGTGTGTGTGTGTCCAAACACAGTGGTTTAGGAGATGATTGAATTAGTCCGGGAGGCAGCTGAAACCCTCGGAGAGGCGGGGGGGGGGGGGGTGTTTGGGTAGAAACATTGAGCGAAACACACACAAGAAACAAAAGAGGAAACAGGAGGAGAAAAGTGAAACAGTGAAGTCAGGTGAACGCTGAGGGAAAGAAAAACAAGAGAAAAGAAGTGTAAAGGAGAGGAGGAAGATCCTGACTCTATTAAAGATGACATAGCTTTGGTGTGTGTGTGTGTGTGTGTGTGTGTGTGTGTGTGTGTGTGTGTGTGTGTGTGTGTGTGTGTGTGTGTGTGTGTGTGTGTGTGTGTGTGTGTGTGTGTGTGTGTGTGTGTGTGTGTGTGTGTGTGTGTGTGTGTGTGTGTGTGTGTGTGTGTCTGGAGTTGAGGTGGCAGCGCTCGCTCTCTGGCTCACCCTGTGGTTTGGGGGGTTAATCGAGTTAAGGGCGAGGACAGCTGAATGCTCCGGCTGAGGCCTGTGTCACCCACTGAAACAGCAGCTCTTTGTTGACCCCCCCGACCACCCCCCCGGTCACACACAGGGGGACGGAGGAGGAGCGGGAAGGTAAATTAATGCAGAGGTTTTCAACTGATAACATATTTTGGAGAGAGCTTACTGAAACTTACTAACAGAAACACTAATTTACAAGTTAAAGTTTTACAAAAAACATGATTTCTGTCTCAGTTCAAGTGAAGAATTTAGTTAAAGTGTATTTTCTTGCATTTTATCCTTTATTTTGATCGATTGGGTGAAAGAGAGACGGGAAAGTGGGTGAGAGACGTAGTGAAGCAGCCACGAGTCAAACGAGTCAAGTTTGCACCTTAACCTTTTCCTCAAGTCGCACAATTACGACTCTAAAATCAAATAAAATAATATTCTAGACCTAATTCAAGTGTATCAGTCTAAAAACAAAAAACAGCAACATGTGCTGGAAACACTCGAGGGCGGAGACGCTCGGAGGGGAAGAGAAAGGAGAACAAGGTCGGGTCACTTCCAGTGGACTGAACTCCCTCTGCTGAAGCTCCACCAGCCGTCGGGCCGAGCTCAGAGGGCAAAGGTCAACGCTATGACTGACAGGATGTCACAACCAGGAAATTGAACAACAAAACCCTGATAATGATTCGCATAATAACCATCAGGCACACTGAGTCACACTGAGAGGGAAGTGCACACACACACACAGTCTGTACAGTTGTTCAGTTAATCAGGGTTTCTGAGAGAGGAAAGACATGTGGATGGTTTGGATTGAAGACGCCATTGTTCAGTGTCTTCTTATTCCAGAAAACAATATTTAAAGTATTCACTATGTCTTCAGTTTGCTTTAAAGAACATTTCAACCATCATAGTGCACAACAATTCCTTAGTGACAAGGAAATAAAGATAGAATAAATCAGATTAACAAGAGGTGCGGAGGAAGAAGAAAATCAGAGACGTGGCACCAGATAAAAATAAACCTGTTATCGTACCGAAGCAGCTCGGCTGTGTGGGTTCAGGGCTGAGAATCAAGTTTACTCACTTGGCAGAAGAGGCGATGAGCGAGGAGTCTTTATAGGCAATCAAGTAGCTCTGGTTCTCCGGGTTGTGAACCGTGACCTGTACGTACAACAAGAAATTAACCTTCTGGGAAATATGCAGAAACATGAGCTTTAAAAGAATCTGCTGCTGCTTTAGTTCAGTTTGTTTTGGATGACGACGGCCGTGTGCAGATCTTTGGAAATCTCTCCTTAAGGGTCCAACACATTGAACCTGAGTGTGACTGAACAGCCTACATGGAACATGGAAAACACATGTACACTAAGGGATCCTGTCGGAGTCTGTACTGGGACGTATCCAGGTGAGATGTTCCCAGGTCCGTGTGGTACTTACACTCTCCAGGACCCGTAAACACCTCTCGGCTCCCCACAGAGACGACACCAGCTTCTCCTCCTCCTCCTGGTTCAAGTTATTAACACACTCCTTCACTGTGGAGGGAGAAAGGAAACACAGAGACACAATCAGACACCAGATTTATCATCGGCAGTCATTTGGAGTCACTACGACTTCATGATAACACTTTTCACCTTTATCCACGATGTGGTCCAGTCCTCCCAGTAACCGCAGTTCCTCTTTGAACCAGTCTCCTGCTCGCTTGGACGTCAGGGACAGTAACGTCTCCATGGCTAAATGACCCGTCTGCAGGGAGAGGGGAGGGACAAAAGGAGGAGGCGTTAATTCAGTGAGTAAACACCTCCACGGTTCCTCCTATAAATATCTGGACACGTGGGCCGGTAGTGAGTCAAGTGGACTGAGGAGCAGCTAAAAGCAGCTGGTACAGGACCAGTGTGAAAGCTGCCTGAAGGCTCTTCTGTACCGTGATGTTCTGCAGGTCCAAGTGCTTGTTGTGCACCGTGTCACAGAGCTTCCTGATCTTCTCCTTCATCTTGGCGATTTCCCTGGCGCTGAACTGAGCCGTGGAGTCTGCCACTGCCCCCCCCGCCTGGTCCAGGTCCAGCTCCAGCAGGCGAATCATCAGGTCCAGACAGGAGCGGTCCAGATCCATGTTCAGCCGGTCTCGACTCAGGATGTACATGAGAGACGCCGTGCACAGAGCAAGATTCTGCAGAGACGAGGGAATCAATTATTCAAGTTACTTACAATTTTTATTCAACACAAATTTGTCACCCAAAAAACTCTTAATAAAACTCTTTTATTTAAAAATCTACGTAGATGAAAATACGATGGGAAAAACTTTGACATGTTTTCATGAACACACTGAGGTTAAACAATATGACTCCAAGCAGCATCTTAAACAACCTTCAGCTGAACACACACAGGAAATAACTTCTCTATCCTGTCGTCTCCAAACAAGAAAAGAAAAGTCTAAGGTCCGAGGTCAGAAACACACAACCCTGAGTCAGGGTGAGGCGAGTGCTGCTGGTTACCGGGTGCTGTGGGGCGTCGTTCAGGGTTTTGAAGACCTGAGCCACCTTCCCTCGGGCCCGAAGGTGCATCCTGAAGCTGGGCATGGCGCAGCGTGTGGCCAGGCTGATCACACTGGAGAAACAAGACCCACAGTATTTTACAGAGGGAATGATTGTAGAGCTAAGGCAGCCAGGAGCTGACCACCAGGGGGCGAGCCAGCAGGTTCTTACCTAAGGCATCGTGTGTTGAGAGGTTGTCCGCTCTTCAGACCAGTAGCCAGATACTCAAAGTCGTCAGTAAACTCCTGATTCTCTCCAAACTCCACCACGTCATTGAAGTGCTTCACATGCTGGACGACTGTGTACAACTTCAGAAACAAAGAGGATGAGCGAGCGGGAAATACCTTTTAAAATATTGATCCATCTTCACTACAGAGTGGAGTCATACAGATTCAGGAGGGACGTGTTTAGTGTACCTCCTTGTGCTCTTTGCGGCATTTGAGTGTGGTGATAGTGTCCTGGTAGAGAGTCGTGGGGAGGGTCACAAACTTGGTGACCTTGGGAGGAGGAGGAGGAGTCTTGAAAACGCCATCGTCCTTCTGCGCGTCAGAGGGGCCCTTACTGGTTCCTCCGGCTGAGACTGTGGCCTGGACACATGGAGGAGATGATGGAAAATGGATTTAGAAATAAATATGGAACATCAAAACCTTTTTGCACTGACCAAAATCATTTTGGGTTTGAAAGTAAAAGTGTGTGTGTGTGTCTGTGTGTGTGTGTGTGTGTGTGTGTGTATTTACAGGAGCTGTCTGTGCCTTTGCGACGAAAGATTGGGGGGGCTCCTCTTCACTCTCCACCGCCCAATGTCTGGCGTTGTACACAGCTTTGGTGGGAGACTGTAAGAAGAGCACACACACAACAGATATGTATAAATAATATGTAAGAATATAATACATTTAAACCGTCTATGTAAAACTATTTAAAAGTATTATGAGATACAACCAGTCACAAAAACAAGTGGTTGCATTTCAACACTGATTACAAGTCTATTATTTCAAACCTGAGTCAGACTCAAAACATATTTGCCGTCACCATCAAAGTGAACAGATCAGAACTCAGGAAACATCACATCTTCAACAGGGAATTCAGTAAAAATCTGATGATGAATTTTTACGACAACATTCAGTTTAGTTTGTGTTTTTAAACTAAATCAAACAGCTTTATACAGATTCACTATTTGTCCAGAAGCTTCTCTTCCAGTGTCCTTCATGCACATGTCTGTAAAGTGAGGAGGCAGCAGGACTGTGTTCTCTTATTAAAACATTGCCAGAGGTCTATTTTTTATAATTTGCACTCAGACTTGCGTGTACAAAAAAAAAAAACACATTGCGTCAAAAGATTTCAGTTTGAATAATGAAAAGACATCTCATTTCGTAATGTCACGCTTCAGTAATCTCACTTAAAGTTGACAGAATGAGAAGTAAGAAATGAGGATGTAGATACAAATGTGTGGAGGACGAAGGAGAAGAAAGAGGGAGAAGAGGGTAAAGAAAGAGGTGGAAGGAGGAGGGGAAGGCCGATCCTACATTCGACTGGTGAGAGTCGGCCAGCACTGATCAAACAGCAGGACACACACACACTTACAACCAGCACAAACACACTCATCCTTTCATCCTTGGCTCCACTCTTTGTGTATTTTTGCCAAACCTGTGGTTGGTGGTTGCCGGGGTTTTCATAATGAAAAACAAAAGAAGAAACAAGGGGAGGACGGGCAGGAAGAAAGAAACGATAGAAAAGAGAGCGAGTTGGCTGTGGAGCAGGAGTGTGGAGGGAGGTGTGGGGGCTGATGGGGGGGGGGGGTGCACCGCAGGGTTAATAAGCTGAGACAAAAGAGGAGGTCGGGGATGAGCTCTGCTGCGCTGGAACATCAACACACCAAGTTAAAGCCTCCTACAGTAATCTGGACACACAGGCGGACACCTACCACCACCCCCACCCCCCCCGCCCGGCCCTGCTCGTCATGGAGCAGCATGTGGGGGGGGGATTAAAAAAAAACAAAAGAAAAAGCAGAAAGACGCTTCGGAGTCGCAGGGTTTGGACTGAAGCCATGGACTCAAATATACGGTTTCTTGACCTGTGCGGTGACTTTTATCATTTATTTTAGTTTATTGGAGGTGCAAAACTAAACCATGCAAGCAGAGGAAATGTCCACTGAGAAAATATTGCCAGTTAAATGCAATAGAGTTGAAGTGGTCGATCATTGTTCTGTTATTATTGGGGAAGTAAATGCAACATGTCAACGTCCAGGCTGTTGCATCATTTCAAACTGCTGCTGCTGCACCCGGCTTTGATAAGACAACATACGAGTAGGAATCATTTTTAAACAAAAGTATTGTGGAAAAATATGTATATTCATAAAAGTTTTTCTACCAAAACTGAGTTGACACATGTACGAGCACATGGGACGGATCAATTATCAACTGACTCGCGTTTCCTCATTATCCACGTTCTTAAAATATATCTTCATGTGGTTCATGAGTGAGAAGAATCACACTGGATCATTGCTGTGGTTGTAATAACAGCTCAACCCATTAACACTTTCACTGAATAAACCAAATATTGAGTCCATCAACGTCGTTATGGTAACATCTTATATCTCCCAGCATCCTCGGTGCAATAACCCAACAACATGCACATTCCTCCAACGCCACATAGGAGACGTAGCGTTGGAGAGGCTGGTCACTTTCAAGGGCGATTGTATTTTATAATGTATGAGTGTAACTCAGGTCTCTGGAAAAACTGCGTCACCAAGGCAACACACAGAAAAAGTTTGAGAGAACATGGGGACCTGCTTTGGCGCAGTGCAATATATCTTTAACTCCACAGCAACCCTGACCTATCTGGCTACGTTAGTTGATGTAGTATATTGCTCTGTTCACTTATTCGTTTTACCTGGTCCTATATTTTAGATAGGGTCATTGTGAGAACATTCCCGAAAGACCATATATATAATTGAGTAATCTGTCTGGCAGCTTGTTTTTTATTTTTGTTGTTTGTTTTTGGTGTGTGATTTCACCCTATGTTTTGTTTTTGTTTATAAATTTGTATTGTGTATTGTCAACACTTTGTTATGTATCTGAAAATTGTAAATAAAGTATTCAAAAAAAAGATTGTGTTCAGTGAAGAGCGATAACAGAGGAAGGGAGGAGAGGTATAATACAACAAGCAGGGAGGAGGGAGAGGGAGAGGGCATCGGTCGGGAGAAGGGATGCACCGATCCAATAGGTACCGGAGCATCCCTAGGTATCGGTACCGATTTGTATCGAAAAATATGTCCTCGTCCGTTGGCGCCTCACAGCGTCGCTGGTGCGGTGGCTTCTTCTCCTTTTCTTGGGACCGCGGGGTGGTGTCCGTCGCTGGTGCGGAAGGCGGGCCGTCGGAGGGGACCGGGTACGGCGGTCAGCGACTCTGGACGCGTGTCGGGCCCTTCTCGCGGATCACCTCAGCTACGGCGCCCTCTGGGGGAACCCTCCGGCGGTGCGCCTCGGCTGGCGCCTAGCAGCTGACTTAGAACTGGTGCGGACCAGGGGAATCCAACTGTTTAATTAGTATCGGCATCGGATCGGTATCGGCCGATACTAAACCTCAGATATCGGAGGTGAAGAAAGCGATCGGTGCATCCCTAGTCGGGAGGTGAGAGTAAACACAAAGTGGTCGAGAGGAAGTTGTAGAGACCGGGAGAAATACACAAGTCAACAGAGAGGGAGGAAAGTGGTTGGGAGAGTCAGGGCATGAAACTGGAGAACCAGAGAAAGTACATTATGTATATTATCAAGCTCCTATGGGCAAAGTGTCTGCTGACCCCCCCGACCGCTGCTCTGCAGAGGGCGCTGGGGAAATCACCTTCAGACCTCGGCACTTACAAAGTTCCCTTTAGCTGCTCAGAGAGAAATTCACAACAAACTTATCTTCTTCTTTGCAGAAGTTTGTGTCGGAGCTGGTGAGTCCGAGCCGCTGATCCGGGCCCGGGTGGATTCAACGTTAGCAACATGTTATCATCCATTTGATTACATGGTCAAGGTTAGGGTTAGAGTTCCTCAGGGTTAAATCAGAGCCAGGACAGGATCATCGTTAAGATGTTTGTGCGTTTGGGTGATTCACCAACACAACAGCTTGGATCAGTGTTGACAACACTGACCTCATTCAGCCGCTGGGATATCAGCCGGGACCGAGCCTCATTAAATACTCTTCTTTTTGTCAATGTCATTCTGATGCAGCAGTTACACTTTCTCTCTTGAGGCCGAAGAAGTGCCCGACCTCACATTACCTTCAACGAGTTCAATGCTTTTATATCTAGAGAACAACCTCTGTTGATCAGAGCTCAATATGAAGAGATGCAGTTCAAGCTCCCATGACAGCAAACAGATCAGGGCTGCAACTAACGACTATTCTGATAGTCGATTAGTCACCGATTATTGAAACGATTAATCGACTAATCGGATTATGAATGACACAAATTCTCAATTGCTCTAATATAGCAAACAGCTTTTAAATTTAGCTTGAGGTTGTTCGAGGCATGTGGTGACTGAAAATAAAGACAATAAAGATTGATACTTCATTCAAAAAAAATATATATTTTAATAAACTTTGCTGCATATAAGTGTACTGTTGACAAAAAAGCAAAGAAATTAAGTTTTTGTCCATTTAAAACCAAGGACAGGCAAAGTGCTAATAAAAAAAATATTTATATATTTAATATTTTTTCACAGCGGAGCGCTTGTTAATTCTGTTCAATAGCAAAATCTTGTATTAAAATTATAAATATTATTTGTTTATCAGTTTCAGGTAAATCTGTCTTGACTACACAAATTAGTAATTGGTTGACTTGTTATTTCTCTGTCTTCAGGATGTTTTTCTGTTAAAAGGAATTAATAAATCACTTCCTGTCTGAAGGAAGTTATTCCAACATTACATTGGCTGGAAAGATTAGTTTAGTTTCAAGTTCCATGTGATTCTATGAAAAAATAAATGAGTAAAATTTGCAAAAGGATTATTTTCTTTGCCATCATTACAAAACCGTAATGAAAACACCAGAGGCAATGACTCACTCGTGACTGTTCCAGAGACTAATTCAAATATAAATTCAGAAATTAGTCTTACCAATTAAACAACAAGCCTCCACCACGGTTCCATGGAAAGTTAAAATGCTGCAGACTGAAGAGAACATATTTATAACAAACTCTGCACATCACAGGAGCAGATTCAGATCTGATCATCAACAATCCTGCAGCCAAACCAGAGTGGAATCAAATCAACAGATCTACAATCAGCTCCTGACGAATGGTTTCACCTGCAGCTTGTTTCACACAGGAGCTAAATGGAGCCTGAAGTATGAAACACTGACATCTCACATACAGTAAATATGAGCTGCTTGAGGCTTCCATTGCTATTACACTCGATTGATGATATTGATCTGTCTCCGCTATAAAAAGACACCGGGGTCTTATGAAATCAATACGAAACCAGAGATTCAAACTGGACTCAATCCATCCCCTCATCCAGGGAAGAATAAACCAGAGCTCTTCTCACACACACAGTAGTGAGTCATACCGAGTGTAGGCGGACACACACACACACACACACACACACACACACACCTCTCTGACATGAAACGAGGGAAGGTTTTACAGTTAGTGCTTCACATGCATAAAACCACACACACACCATAATGTGATCTTTTTATGAGTGGAGATAAAATGCAGCACATTTTGTGGCTCATTACATTTCAGTCGATGCTCGTCTGTTTTTAATCAAAATAAAACCTTCGTATTTACAGTTTCTAAAAAACGAGACTGAACCCGACGGATTTTACTGTGAGACACAAATTGCTTCTGTTGGAAAGTAACATTTGAGAAACACTTCAAATGCCTGTAGAATGAAAAGGTTTAGTGATGGACAGCTGACAGTCTGTGTGGTTCGTCCTCTGTCTGGACCTGAGACCGATAGAAAGATAAGGACGGCGTCTTGGTATATCCAATAAAAAGACCAAACCCAAACATGTTGGTCTTACTTTGATTTAAGACTTCCTAACTCTGCCAACCAGAGTCCACTGCTTCCTCTGGGAACCATCAACCGGTTAAACGGTTCTCAGTGTTTCCCTCAATCAGCTGCTGGTCGTTTTCAACTAATGTTTCTCAAACTTGGGGAACTCGTCAGTGGTTCAGTGACTTTCAGCAGCGGATTCATCCACATTTGGTGATGTCATGTTTATGTCTTTAAATAGATTGAGGGAAACAACAGAGTTTTGTGAAGCATGGGAATGCGATATCTTCAGGGTTTGAATACACACAAAATACCAGGACTGGTTAATAGTTGGTTTTTGTGTCTTGGTTCAGTTAGTGTGGTAAACATTATGAAAACCTTGATTATCTGTCAGGATCTTCCCAACAGATCCAGGTACTCTAACAAGTCCAAACACCAGACTCGTGTGTACAGGTAGCACTCATTCATGAAGTGTGACCACATGCCCCCCCCCCGGCTCCACAGTGATGTGGGTGAACTGGATGTTTGTGTCTGACCTTCTTGTGAGCGCTGAAGATTCTCCGTAAGCTGTCGGGGTTCTTCTCAGCTGGTTTGCCCCGGGGCAGCCTCCGGGGAGGGCCCGCCACCACCCGGAGACCTTCCTCCGAGAAGTCCAGGATATCTGCAGGGAAAGCAGAGTTCAGCAGCTGTGGTCCAAGTCAAACCAGACAAACCCACTGGGGCCACTGAGGATGTTGTTAGGGCATCGTGTGTGGGAGGCCGTGCTCATGTCTGCTGGTATGTTGGTGGAAACAAAGTACTGCACAGCTTGTGTTTACATGTACATACAAACATGTAGTCATTAGGGATGGGCATAATTAATCGACGATCGATTAATTGATCATTAAGAATTTCCTCGATGAAATAATGTTTTCATAGATTAATTGGTTAATTACACATTTGACCACGGGGGGCAGTGTTTGAAAAAAACACCACAGAGCTACTCAGTTACCTGCGAGTTACCGTGTTACCATTTCCAAAGTAAACACGAAGAAGTCACGGCGAAGTTTAGCTTGGGACCATTTAGAATTAAACAATGACTTGGTTCACTGCGAAAGTGTGTTTCAGTACAACTCGGCCACGACTCAAATGATGTACCACTTGAAGAACGCACATCCGACGCTGGTTAATGGCGGCGCCTCCTGCTCTCGGTCTCACTCTCAACCTAGCATCAACTCGGTGTTAGCACGCAGGAGCTGCGATGCACAACGAGCGGAGAATAACGTTCCCCAGGCTAGCCATGTTAGCACGGAGCTACCTGTGTATCACGGCGACGTCAGTCCTCTAAGAGCGAGTTGTCTCAGCGGCTGGACCGACGCTCACCAGGCTGCGTTCACCTCTGACTCCAGAGCATGTTAGCATGTCATCTTTCTCAACACAAAGCAGTAGGCTGGTGCTGAAGTTGTACGTGAGTTACTAGTTATTTTTATGAAGCTTTCTCGACTCGGTGCCTTGTTTGATAGTTTTAGTTACATGTGGCAAAACCTGTCAGACCTAAGTATTATATATTTGTGGTTAAGTTATTGTTTAACATGCTTGTTTTTTATATTATTAGTGTTTAGTAGCACCGGCTTCTGGCTGTCGGCTCCGCTGCTTGAGGTTCTGATTGCACACATTTTGTTCATCTTGTAATAAATATCTGAATGAGGAAACACGCTTTGTTTTTTTTTATTTTCACTGCATTTTTATATAGCCTATAAATAGTGAATTTTTGAATATAAAAATATTAATGATTAATCGAAAATTCGTCATTAAATCTCCCGACGATCGATTAAGACAATTTAATCGAATGCCCATCCCTAGTAGTCATATCTGGAGCTTTTCAGATGTAGGATGAGCGTCGATGTAAATATGTATTTAAACATTAATTAATTATCACTATGAAGCAGCGCTGCGTGACAAAATGTGTGCAACCAGAACCTCCCTGTTTCCCTGGGCTAAATCAAACATCCAACAATGCACAAAGACTTTCTACAGGAAGTGTGTGTGTGTGTGTGTGTGTGTGTGTGTGTGTGTGTGTGTGTGTGTGTGTTAACCTGCTCGTATCCGGCTCTCCTGCCTCTCAGAGTGCTGCTTGTACTCCTTGGCTGCCGGCCTTTCATAACTCTCCAGCATCTCGAAGGGATCAGGCGGCTCCTCCGTCGGTGTTTCCTCAGCGGTATCCAGAGCGGTCTCCAGAGCGGTCTCCATAGCGGTATCCACAGCGGTTGCCATGGCAGCCCTCTTGGCCCTCCTCATTGCTTTGAAAGCAACGTCGTCTTCGTCAGAGCCGTCGCTGTTGCTCATGTCGTCAAAGCCAAAGTATTTGATTTTGTAGTTGGAGCAGCCGTCTGTGTGGTCGGAGCTGTTCTCCTGAAGTGTGTCTGCGTCCTCAAAACCAAACAGCTCCAGCTTACTGTCCTTCTTGGTCTTGGTCTGGGTCGGCCTGATCCTGCAGACAGGGCGGTGTTAGAATAACAGTTAAGATGTGAAACGTAAGTCTTTGTCCGTTCATTAATAAGAATCAATTCAAAAGAATTATGCAATCAGGCATCAAGCATCCTGGTGTCTGTGCAGAAAACCTCCTGCTACCATTCTGTGCAGCAGCAGCGTTCTGAAACGAGTCAACCTCTGTGACGCTGCCTGGAAAACTTGTGAGGTGATTTCAGTGCCGTTGCTATCGAGCTTCTCTTCATTACTGCAGAGTGAGAACGCAGGTTTACAGGAGGCAGGTTTTCAAGCAGGGAGCTTTGAGCTACCTGACGAGAGGAAAAGCTCTAACGCAGGTGACAGATAACTGCAGGGTTTCCCCCAGAAAACTTGCTAAGCCTGGTGGTAGGGCTGCTAGAAGGCACCCGCGGGGGGGCGGGGGGGGGTGGTGGTGGTGTTGAGTCTTATACTCTAAACATGTTGCACTTTGTTTAATATGCACACCTAACTTTTTTATTTTGATAAAGGGTTAAATAGATACTTTGAGTTGCACTGCTGACTTAACTTATAAGCCCTCTTTTTTATTTATTTTTATCACGTTGGAGTTGCTAGTTTAAACCTACAGTTTTGCACTTTAATATTTGAGCCTTTGTTTACATTTTGTTTTGTGCTGCATTATATGGTGACATACAGTTTGTTGTTATCAAAATAAAATTAACTGAATTGAAATGGTCAATTTGATTTTTTGGGAGGAAAATTAATCGTTTAGATTAATCGATAAAATAGTCGTCAGATTAATCGATAGAAAAATAGTCGTTAGTGGCAGCCCTACTTAATATTAAAAAAAATTCAAGTTTGCTGTGAACATAGCAGTCAGTCCTCTTATTTCAGAAACAATGAACCATAACAGTTAGGTTACCAATAAAAGATAAGCGTACTACTTCTTTGCTTTCAGCCAGCTACTCAAACAGACAAGCAACAAAATAACAAACAAACAAAATACACAGGCAGGTGTCGGCCTACTTTGAAATAAATTAAACACAGAACTTTGTAGGGCTATTTGAGTCCTCCTCATATTTGTGGAAAATGTATGAAATAAGAAGTACCCTATTTTTAAATAAATAAAACCAAATAGCTGCAGCCTAATCGTGTAACGGACTAGGTTTATGTTTATGTTTGGTTTTGACTTATGTTCAGTAAAACACTGTTTTGAAGGAGCGTTCTGATGTCTGAGGGTCAGTGAAGGCGACGTATGTTCAGTAAAACACTGTGTTAAACCACAGCGTTCTGTTGTCCGAGGGTCAGTGAAGGCGTCTGGGTGGGACATGTGACTGTTTGGACCAATAGGATGGTTGCTTGGGGATCGGGGCCATGTCTGTGATCGGGGCTCAATGAGGAAGTGAAGTGTTGTTGATGTGGGCGAGTGACGGATTTTTTTTTTTTTTTAAATAAAAAAACCATGCGACGCTTAGCCTGGCGGGCGGGGGAGTAAGGCACTAGGGGGAAACCCTGAACTGAGTATATCAGCGTGTTTGTCCCGAACTCTAGAGCAGAAGATAAGAAGGAGGAAATAGAGACAAAAGAGAGAGAGGATGACTTGTGTCAAATACAACCCCCCCCCAAAAAACTAAACACAAACAAATAGAGTGAACTGAAGCCAACTACACAAACACGCCATCTTTCCAGGACTGAAAAGCAACAACAGCCCGACAACCTCATGTTTCTCACCTCGAGTTTTGTTCTTCCATCTTCTTCCGCTGCCAACCCGCTTCTCCCAGCTCCGTGGTGCTGCCAGACCCGGCACTACTGCTGCCACTAGAGGGCGCTGCATCGCTGCTAAACTCCTCCACCACTCGGTCCTGGATGGTGACGTTACACATTGATACGGAGGAGGGGTGCAGCACTGTGAAGTCCCTTGACCTGCCCCGTCCTCTCCCACTACCTGCTGTCTTGTTACTGCTGTCAGAGGAGGGTTTGGAACCATCTGCACCAAAAACAGTGCTAGCTAAGGCGCTGGAGTCCGGCCCTGTGCCCTGTTTGTTCGGCCTCCTGTAAGTCCGACAGTTAGTGTTTCTTACAAGGGACGAGGAGGAGGACGTCTGGGAGTAGTCCGAGGTCTCCACGAGGAAGTCAGAGTCCCCCCCGAGGTCCTGGCTCTCAACGGAACTCTGAAGACGTGGGGGAGACGGTGGCTTCTCGTGTCGGGTCGGGCCCAGGTCGCAGCCGCCCATGGTGACACCCGCTGACACCCAGGAGAGCGTGGGGGCGGGGTTACGAGGCTCCTGGCAAGGTGAGGGTGGACGCAGACCCATGATGGCATCCCAGGAGCTGTAGGAAGACTCTGCCTTGGAGCCCGTCTTCAGGGTGGTGGTCTGTGCCAGCGGCTTCTTGTCGCTCTCAGAAGCATTTTGGTACCAGGAGTAGCTGTGCTGGTTCTCCAGTGATGAGAAGGAGCTCTGCTGGGACTTTCCTACGGAACAGGAAGAGAGAACAGATGCAGTATCATGGTCAGAAGGCACTGACATCACATCCATGTGGATTTTCTTACGTTAAATTTACTCATCAGTGGATTCAGAGCACCAGAAAAAAAGCAGAACCACATTAACCATAAGCATAACACATAAAACTGCTCAAATTAAATCAGCAATAATATTTCAGACCACCTTGTGATGTGCATTTAGTTTCATCTTCTCTACATTTTTATTCCAGACAGATCAATTTCTTGGTCTATGAAATGTCAGAATAAAATGTAATTAAGGGTAAAACCATCAAAGGTTTCCATAGAGTTTCTTCAGATAGATTTCCTTGTTTTATTTAAAAATATTTTACTCCCTGCACTTGATTTATTTAATCAAACCATTCGAGTAGTGTTTCATAGCAACCTATAAAATACAGTCTCCAACATCAGTGAAACAACACTGTGCTCAGTTTGGCTTATGGTTAACGCCCCCGGCTGCTCAGCAGATAGACGGTGTACATAATGATTGCACCATTTCAGAAAGCACCTCCAAAAACTGAAAACAGGTCACGCACACAAACAGCTGGAGCTTCTTAGGACCTGCCAGCTGACACATTTCTCCAGGAAAAATCAAAAAGGGGCCTGGGGCCGTTTGCCAGGTCAACATTCACACTGGGGTTAGAAGCAGCCTTGGTCGTTTCTGCCATCACAGATAAGAAGCGGGTGAAAATACTGAACTTGTTACTGTGAGCAAAGACAGGAAATTGCTTCACATTGTAAAGATCAAAAACTATCTGTGTGTGCTCTGAAAAAGATCTGTGGTCTTTCTGTCAAGGCTTTGTCGTCACCGGAACTAGAAAGTAGGACATTTCATCGCTTAGCTCTCCTCCGACGTTATGTGGTTTGGAAAAATAAAACATTAAACAAGATGAGACACTTCGAAGGTGAGTGAGACCTTATCTGACCCCCCTTCACAGCATCAGCTAAACAGAGTGAGAGGTTAAAGCTCTTCTACTGCAGGTTAATGTACGTGTGATTCTCAGGAGCTGTAATCGACTGAGATTGTACAAACATACAGGACCATTAAGTCCCATGTGTTGGTCTCAATGTTGAAAACCCTCTGTTAAAGGGACTCTTACCTTTGTTGCATTTGAGAATTACAGCACATTCAAATCATCCCGCCTTCCTCCAATGCCCCACCCCCTCGTTCCCATCCGCTGTGTTTTTTTGAAGAAACTTTATTTACAAGCGACTTGGAACCTACTGCCTCCGCGCACGCACGTGAGTTTTTGTTTACCAAAGCAATGGATTCGGTAAGTTATATACATTTACATTCACATATGATGACGGGCCCGAATGCGCCACAAGAAGCAGACGGAAAACCTGCATGACCATGCAGCAAACAGACAGGTCTGTCGGCCAATAAGGTCCTTCGGTCCGAAGAATTTTATTGGTTGAAGTTTTCACTAAATATTATGAGAGTGAAATAATTGTTTGTTTTTACTCCTGGTGGGTCTGTCTTGCATTTTAGAGTGTCATTACCTTATTAATACCAATTTAACCTTATCCAAAAAAAGTGTAAAAATGCAACAAAGGTAAGAGTCCCTTTAAATCAGCCAGAAAGAAAAAAGTCACACGTATAAATAAGGTGACTCTTCACCCTGTGTGGTTGTCTGAGCATCGCTCCCGGACACATGACCACATGTCATCAGCTGCTGCTTCTGTTTACTCCTGTGACTTGTTGCTCCTCTCACGACACTGATCAGACGGGATCAGGCTTCCACCAATCCATTGAACAAATGTCTGGTTTGGCCACGGTCCCATTCCCATGTATTTACTCAGGGCGTTAATGAAAGCTGAACATGGTACATTATAGAAAATATTTGATTAAATTAACTAAAAACGTACTTAGAATCTTAAACACAAATTCAGACGCATCAAAATAAGTCTAATATGGTCCGTCACACTGAATGCCTGCAGGCCACAAGGATTCAATCTACTCTTATTGATGAAGCATTGCTGCTCAATATAAGTGTTGCTCTTAATTATGTCTGTGGACGACCGGGGATAGCAGTGACTCCCTTAACACAACTCAACTGCTGCTACACAACTCACCTTTAAAATAAATAACCATAATATAGACAGGAAAGAAACTTCAATTTCCTGGTATTTAATATCGAGGAATTTATCTCATTTTATTTTCCGTCCTAGCCGAGTTAAAAACATTGATTCAAGCCCTCGAGTAAAAACATGACTCAGAGAGTTGCAGTCGTCAGCTCGACTCGACACATTTTTCCTCAAAGGAATTACTTGGTCAAGGATTTTGTCATATTTACTGAGTCAACAGCGCCAGTCTCAGTAAACAGATAACAAGGCTATCGATGGCAGAGCTTCAGTTGAACTTTGGGTCTGCATCAGCTTCCCTTGGACATGTGGAGATGTTCCTGTGAGTCCCGGCTCGTTGTGGGAGTCAGCTGGAGGGGCTGGCGTCTGTGGCAGGTGGCGAGCAGCGCTCAGGACAAGCTGAGGGCGAGTGGAGCTGACCACCTGACAGTGACAGGCTGGAAGAGGACAAACAGTAACACCCAATTCCTCCAAGTCGGTTTGGTCAAAAATTAAATCACCAAAACCGAAGCCCCCGAAGAAAAACCACTTAGGAGCTGTTATTCAAGCCTAAATGATTTTGCTCAAAGCTGCACAACATGCAACTAGAGTCTTACGACGCCCGAAAAGAGTATTTAGTTTTATAGAAGATGCCGTTTGCAGAGTTGGGTTAGCATCTGTGAGCTTTGTGTTTGCTCCTCAGGAAGCCGCCGGACTGAACCATCGGATCTGCTCCTCTAATTCACTCTTCAAATATACGTGAATAAAGATCAGAGCTGAAGATGCACTGACAAACTTTCTCTGACTGGTTGAAGCCATCAGGCCGAGGGCCAAACAGCTGCTTCCTGTTCAATATCAGATTTCAAGGTTTCCAAGGAGTTTCAGTTTCAAGTAGACTTTTTATTGTTTTCATTATTTAACAGAATTCCAACATAAACCATTAAACTTCTACCTGCTCAGGGACAAGCAGGTTTCCTTCTGATGTCAAACTGATCCGTGGTTATGTGATTTTAACAGTAAAGTAAAGTATATTCATATTTGTCTCGACCCTTTGCATGTTATTAGTTTGATTATCATTCAAATCTAAATGGCAACTACAGAGAAAACAATTAAGAAACTGAATGAATCAACATATTAATCCAGAATCAAAGTATTACCTATGATAGCGCTGCTGCTGTTGAAGAACCGCGCCGTGTCCTCCACCCCCCTCGGCTGGTTCCACGCCGCCCCTCTGGCAGCTGCCCCGGTGGGGGGGGCTCCGTGCAGACTGGACCTGCTGCCCGGGTCCAGGGACAGGCCCGGCCGCTCGGCCCGGGGCGGCTCTGCCGAGGCCGGCTTGGCGGGCGACGCCTTGCTGCCGCTCCGGGACGACACCGGCTTGGACTCGTCGTCGCTGTCGAAGCCGAACGGGTCGTCCAAGCCGTCGCCGCTGGGGCGAGGCCTCTTGTACACCTCCAGAACCGAGTCGGTCTTGGTGGAGCCGGCGCGCTTGGAGCCCACTTTGGCCTTGTAGGTGGTGTCCCCCCATTTGGTGCTGAGGGTGCCTCTCTTGGTGGACAGAACCTCGTCGAACTTGGACGTGCCCTCTCCTCCCTTGCGGCTGTAGGTTTTACCAAATCTGGACGTCATTGTTGCATCTGGGTCATATTCTCTGTGAGGAAGAGGAGCAGAAGGTGAGGAAGAGGAGCAGAAGGTGAGGAAGAGGAGCAGAAGGTGATGGACAACATGGAGGGGAACACACTGACGTCTTTACACTTTCACTGAAGAGCGGTAGATTCGTTTTTTAAATTCTAGTTGAAACCCTGAACAGCAGAGGTGAGAGTCAGTGGCGACCACTTCATGGAACAGCCAGGTTCAGGCGATCACTTGATGGAACAGCCAGGTTCAGGTCCCCTTGCCTCACTTCTCTTCAGTGTGTTCTGATCTTACTGGTGATTTGCAGCAGCTCTCACTCCTCTGCAGGTGAGTTCTGATCTGGCTCTGTGTGTGTGTGTGTGTGTGAAGCTACTGGAGGTCCACACGTCCTCAGGCTCAGGGAACATCTCTGTCAGGATGAAGGAACACCAGTCCACATGGAACCGGTCTCTTTAAGGTCCAGATCTGCTCCTCAGCCTGAGCACTTCTCAGCTGGTTGGACAAAACAAGGCTAATGTTAGCTAGCTAGCGAGCTAACGCTGCTACATGGCTGCTAGCAGCACCGATCGGATGCTAGCAGGAGAAATCACCAATACCGCGAATAACCCGAGTGAGTCGGACATTGAATCCACGCGTTTACGTTAAAATGTGTATTAAGCGACAGCATCACGCGTTTATTTACGTCACTATGTGCGTTAGCTCGCCTGTTAGCCGTTAGCATTAGCTAAAAGCCCAACAGAGGAGACAAGAGCCGTCACTCCGGTAAAGCGCTAGCTCGAAGCTAGCAGCTAGCAGCTAGCAGCTAACAATAAGCCCAGTGAAGTGCGAGCAGCAGCCGCTGGATCCGAGCCTGGATCCGGTTCTGTGGTCCGGTCCCGTCCGCTGGTGTGTGTGCGTCCTCTTACCTGCTGAGCTGGAGGGCCGATCCGCACCGGGACCCTGTCCGGAGCCGAGGCCCAGGACCGATCCGCCGGGGACACTGTCCGACCGGGCCTGCGTGCACGGTATCAAGCAGGCCGGGCCGAGCCGGGCCGTGCGAGGCGGGTCCGCCGGGGAGAGGAGCGGGTCCAGCGGGGAGGAACCGAGCCGGGCTACGAGCTGAGCTCCAGAGTCCAGAGCCTGGTTCCGGATCGAGTCTGTGTCGAGAGCTTCCTGCGGGATGCGAGCTCTTCCATTGGACTCCGCCGCTGCGTCAAGTTAACACGAATGAGTCCACCTCACCGGAAACCAGCCGGCAGGCCTTCAAAGTAAAACACACGGAAATAAGGTTTCAGATACATCCACCTGTCATATCTCTATTTATATACAAATCAAAATTTAACTTGTGTGTATTCAATAAAACATATTTGAATCTGAACATGGTTTAATGTCACTTTGGGCTTTAATTCAGAAGTGTGTTCATTCATCGTTTTACTTTTAAGATTCAAACCGGATTTGCATATAATGTATTTTCCTTTACACGACTAGTTAAATCGCGTTTATCTTTACAGATGCCGCATTCACGTTCTGCCATTAAACTGGTGAAACAGCTCTTTTCTAATGACCTCCTTCCGGTCTGTGTGACCTGCTGTGGCTTCTCTTCCTGCTTCAGTCCGATCCCACAACTCCCAACATTCCCAGCTCTTCTTATTCCCCTGGAGCTGTGGTGCTGCTCTGAAGGTGAACATCACCTGATTCGTCTCAGGGTGAACCACAGAATGAGTTTTTGTTCTTATAGCGATGAATCCAGAGTCAAACCCAGTCTCTTCTGACCTGTGGAAATAACTGATATATAATCCATAAACAGACACAATCTACATACAGAACATACTTCATCCTCAGTATTCTGCAAGCTAACCGATGCCTTACCCAAGCCTTGTTGAAACAGTGGCTGTCTATGTAGCGTACGATATAAACCAACTGGATAATAGAGTTGACAAGTGTGTTGATTTGTCCTTAATGTGGCTGCACCACTCTCCTTAACCAGTACTACTGGTTTTTCCTGTTACATGTTCATGAAAACAGGAGAACTCTCATGATAATATGATAACACTATACCTCTTGCAGTTCAGTGACTGTATACAGATATGAAATCATCAGGACTTAATGAACAGCCACCTTATAACACAGTCTTGTTTCCTCATGTCGTAACTGTATTAAACTCCTTTACAGGTTTAAGTTCTCTAAAAACTGTGACAGATCTTTGATGCCACAATAACAAGTGTTTGAGTGAAAACCGGCTCCTCGCCTCTGAGAGCTGGAAGTCTGATCCTTGCCATTTGCCACAGGACCTGAAATGATCCCAGTGCTTGTTGACATGCACCCTGCCACGGCGGTCTGTTTCTGCAGGGCACTCAGGTCAACCTGGCATCAAGCCTTGCTTCTTCAAGCCACAGAACCCCTCTCCAGAGGTAACTAAGCCTGGCTGAGATCCCTGCATGGCGTGCTGAAGGCGCCTGTGCCAACGCAGGCCTTCCTGCCAGCCAGTCCACCATCGGTACCGTGAGGGCTTCAATACTCTGACAATAAAGAACAGAGCTGACTCTTTCTACACGGACGCCAAAAGCTCCCTGAGCAGGCGCTGGTGGCTGAGAATCTGGCGGCGCCCGGCGGTGGCACCTGGAGCGTCCAGGCATCCCATGGTTCTGGAGAATAGATTGGCACAGGGGCCGGTGTCTGTGCTGGCAGCCCCTTCTCCCAAAAAACAATTAGGCCTTTGACATTCAGCAGATATCAACCATAGGATCCACTCTGGCAGAGACAGGGAGGAGGGAAGCCAAGGGACCCCCCCCCCCCCAAACAACCAACGTTCTTCTTTTAGAGATGATGAATCAGGGGAGGGAGGGCTGCTCACTTCTTAGTTCTCTGAGCTCATTAATTTGAAAACAATCCAACAATAAAGAGTTCAATATGTTATTTGCACATGTTTTAAATTTGTTCTTCTGTTTTGATTGCAAACTAAAAGCTCATGAATCATATAAAATGTAAATGTTGTGTCCGTTAGATGAGTTCCTCCGTGTCGCATCCTACTTCTCACAGTTAACGCCCTGTTCTGGCCTTCCCTCTTTGTACAGTTCCCTTTTTAATAAATTAAGTAAGAATTCTACTGTGAGCTGATTCTTGGGAAACGACTTGTTCTACAAAACCCTGAATATCATTGAATTACAGCATCTGTATTAGTTCTGTGCACAACAGTGATTCAGGTCAGGGAGAGATTGTGATTAGAAATTAATTGATATGATGACTGATATTAAGGTTCAGATAAAGCAAGTAAAACAATAGGTTGAGGTAACATTAAAAACACAACATAAAACTAGCTCATTATATTGAAATTTAATATGTAATCAAGATTAAATAAGAGATTCACTGTTTAAAAGCACCGTTTTTAAAGTGATATTTTAATTTTGGGAAGTGGAAACACTTTTTTAATGGTTGCAGACAGATTGTGGAACATTAAATTTGAATCATAGTTTTAGAAACCAAGTGTCAAACTTGCAGAGAGAAAAATAGACATTCCCTCTGCTGAGATGTGTGTGTGTCACCACTAGATGTCAGCATTGCTGAGATGTGATCGCTGACATCTGTAGAGAATGAACTACATTTACCATCATGCTTTGCGAGGAGAGCCAGGGATTGGTTGAAAATCGGCAGCATCAAGTAACAGTGATGAGACTATGACACTACTTTCAAAATAAGAGCACTCACAATTTAGTGACGTTTTTAAACGACATTGTGTTCAGACATGTGGTCATGTGGGTCCTGCCTCTTGTAAAGTATAGTTTAAACATATTCATGTCATTGGTTTTCAGCCGGGGGGGGTTTGATGAGACTTAACTAAAGACTGCAGTAGTCTGAAGTTACTGGGGTTCATCCTGTGGGGAGCTGGAATCTGTTTGTTTTCTATATTTATTTCGTTGTTTGTTTTATGTGTGATTGTCTGTGAAACATGTTTAATAAAAAGTCTTCTACAAATCATATTAACATGAAGATGATACAATCAAAGTTGATTGTGATGATGATGATGATGATTAATGTCAGAACCAGGATCTTGAGAGTCCAACAGGCTCCATATTCTTGCTCCTCTCTTGATGTCAGCTCCTGGAGGGGGTTTTACTTTATGATCCATGTGGAAGTGACGCCTGTCACCAGCTTTACTGTGAAAGCCCGGAGCGGAAGCAGTGTGTGTGTTCGTGAGCGTGTGTCTTGCCGCTGGTGCCGGACAGCTGCTGCCACACTGGACCCATCCGAACGGAGTCGAACCCAGAAGCTTCCGGGCCGTCGCCTGTCCTCAGGTCAGTGTCTCTCTCCCGGGGCGCTGGTCCGGGGGAACCCGCAGGGACCAGGAAACAGACCTGAGATCAGCTGGATCTGAGAGAACTGGTCCTTGTGTTACAACCTGACTCGGTGGGACTTGTGTGTTTGGATCTGATGTGAAGGTGAAGGTTCTCGTCTCTGCTCAGGAGGACAGCAGAGACCTGGAAACGTCTCAAGCTTTGAGACGTTTCCAGGTTCCTCCAGGTTCCTCCAGGTTCCTCCAGGTTCCTCCAGGTTCCTCCAGGTTCCTCCAGGTTCCTCCAGGTTCCTCCAGGTTCCTCACGCAGCTTCACACTTTGTGCTCCTTTATCTTCAAACTACTTCCTCTCACACTTTGAAGTGTCTCTGTCATATGAAGCTGGTCGCGTACTGGCTCCATGGATTATTAGAGGATCCAAAGAGAGGTAACTGGCTTCTTTTGTGATAAATGAGTATTAATGTCAGTCCTTTTTATCTGAAGAAATATGAGGATTAGCTGTTTTTGTGGCCAAAAAATAAATATATTCAGGTGTTGGACAAAAAACGTGACATTTGAAGATCGTACGACTTATTAGCAGTTCATAGAAAATAGAGAAAATACCCATTTGATTGAGTAAATGAGTATTTGCAGCTCATACTGAGAGTATTGTAATACTGTGGGTTTCCCCCTGTACTGTGAGTCATGAGATATTAAAGTTACTTCCAACCAGTACCTGCCCTGATTGACAGGAAGTGTGAGGCAGCAACAATCTGACCTGGTATCAGATCCAGTTTACAGTGAGAGAGAGAGAGAGAGAGAGAGAGAGAGAGAGAGAGAGAGAGAGAGAGAGAGAGAGAGAGAGAGAGAGAGAGAGAGAGAGAGAGAGAGAGAGAGAGAGAGAGAGAGAGAGAGAGAGAGAGAGAGAGAGAGAGAGAGAGAGAGAGAGAGAGAGAGAGAGAGAGAGAGAGAGAGAGAGAGAGAGAGAGAGAGAGAGAGAGAGAGAGAGAGAGAGAGAGAGAGAGAGAGAGAGAGAGAGAGAGAGAAAATGTCCAATCAGAGCCAAGACAACGAGGGAAACAGATGCTGAAGCTACAAAACAATAGAGTTTTAAAACATGGCGACTTCCTCCAGAGCAACTTTTCTCCATTGTTGTCTTGTTTGGTTCCATCTGACCTGAGATCTGTCGTGTGTCAGCTTCTAGTGCTCTGATAAAACTGATTGTTTGCTGTGATCGGCTCGTAGTTTTTACACATACTCTGTCTGTCTCTGTCACACACACACACACACACACACACACAGACACACACACAGACACACACACACACAGTTTCCACGTGTTTTCCTACATCTTGAATTTCCTTCTCTGTAATGAAGTGGAATCTTGAAAAGCTGGAGTTGAGATCTTGATCCAGCCCAGTTGCCTTGGGGCCAGGACTCCCGTGGGTGAGTCCGGCTCCTGCCCCAGGTTCTACCCCCAGGTGTGAGGTTCTACGCGCTGGTAGAACCTCACTCAGGCTCCAGTGTGTGTGAGTTGTGTTTGTGTGGTCTTCCTGCTTGTAACAACACGTTTCTGTCTGAGAGGGAACTGAAGGTTATGAAAGTCCTGGAGGTGCAGCCACTGAGTGAGAACAGCAGCTGACACCTTTGGGTAAATCTGGACTTTCTCTCTCTCTTCCTGGCAGAATCCCTGTGATGCCCCAGGGTGGGCGGAGCTGCTCGGGGGTTGCGATGCCGTACAAAGACCGTCAGAACCGCAGCTGTGGCTTCCTGGACATCGAGGAGAACGAGAGCAGCGGCAGGTTCCTGCGCAGATACTTCATCCTGGACACGCAGCAGGGCAGCCTGCTGTGGTACATGGACAACCCACAGGTTAGAGACCGTGTGAGCTGAGGACATGTCTCTCATGTTCTGTGTGTGGGGAGGTCGTGCTCGGGGACATGGGAAAGGAGCTTCACGTGAAACACAAAGTGACATTTCAAACTAAAGAGTTTGGAGTAAAAGGAATTAAAGAGGAAGTTGTGGGTTTATGATACAGAACTAAACCGATCCACGGAGTCCAGTGTGATTGGTGGAGGAGCCGAGGCTGTGGGACAGGTTGGACGTGCACATGTGAGTGAGCTGACTGAAGCTCAGTGTCAAACCATCCAGATAAACAGGAACCAGAAGAGAAAGTGCATTTCCCACTGTGGGGAATTTCCCTAACACGACATGAGGAAGAGGTTTGGCAGCAGAGTTCTGACTGAGGCTGTCCATCATATCTTCTTTCAGATGAATGGTGTTGATGACAGAGAGTCAGTAGATGTGAAGGTTTCCTCTCCAGATCTTCCTCCTGCAGAGAGAGAGTGAAACACACGTTAGTTCTGTGCTCGTTCGCCCCTCCCGGACTCAAAGCTCCTGTAGCTTGATCTCAGTTCAGCTTCGGATCAGTTTATTATATTTTACATTAACCAAATCATTATACATCACGTTTCCTGGTTTCCATTCGTACACAGTTGGTTTGTGTTGATCTTCTTCAGCTGTTTTTGCCGACACGTTCTAACGTTATCAACAGAAACTCTGGACTCAGTCACAGTTATTACTCTTTTGAAGTTTGACTCTGGATTTCCACCACAAACTGAATCTTTGTTTTCCTCTTATTCTACCTTTTATCACAAAGAACAACAACAGTGAAGTAACAGTGATGTTTCCCTCTGTCTCTGTTCAGAATCTGCCTCAAGGTGCAGAGAAGGTGGGATCTCTGAAGCTCACCTACATCTCTAAGGTGAGTCAGTCCTTCACAGTCACAGGTACTTTATACTTAGAGACAAGATGAATCTCTCTTTGATAACATGAACCCTTTTCTCTCCTGCTCAGGTCAGTGATGCCACCAAACACAGGCCAAAGGCAGAGTTCTGCTTCGGTGAGTCCTCCTTCATTTCTTCTCCTCTTTCTCCCTCTCCTCCGTTTTACTCTACAGCTCTATCCACTGTGAAAGAGTAGGAGGACCGAGAATGAGAAGACACTGAGAGGAGGAAGGGTCTTTCAAGAATTAAGTCAAAATGTGGTGAACAAACATTAAGGACCCAAAGAGTGTGTCTAGGGTCAAAGTTCACAGAACCTTGTGATTTGTTTGCCAAAGGAAGCAAAGGTTTTATTCAGGAGGCGAAGGTTCACTGACACATTCACGTATGTGTCATCGGCCCTGAAGTTGAACTTTGAAGAAAATATCAAACTACTAACGTCATCTTCTATGAATGCCTCAAAGCTCATAAGCACAGTGTTGTGATCAGTGTCAGAAGAGATTGAGCCAGAAACTGCTTCTGCTCAGAAACAGGTTTAGAACATAGCTCTCCACATTTTACCTTTATTCCCAAACCCTCTTTTCTCATTCCTGGTCCTTTTGCTCTCCTGTAATCCACAGACTCTTTAGTCTCAGTGGATCTTAATCCTCCAGCAGTGGTATTGCAGAGGACTAGTTTAGCTGCAGCTTTCTGCCTTTAGCCTTTTCCTGCTCCATCATGCTCCCGTGCACAAAGCTGCACACAGAACCAGCTTCTCTCAGTTCGGTGTGGAGGAGCCCGAGCGTCCTGCACGGGACCCGACCTCGACTCCACCCAGCACGCTGTGGAGGAGCTGGAGCGCCGTCCGTGGGCCGGCCCTCGCCACGCTCACCACGAGCATCACAGCCGGACCGAATTCACGGTTTCATGGCTGAACGGCAGCAAATCCCTGTGTCCACGTTCCACATCTGGTGGAGAGACTGAAACCAGAATAACGGAGGCAGGAGATGGATCTGGTTTTAGAACGAGGTTCAACCATCACACACAGGTTTCAGGTGTTCATAAACTTTCTCTCCCTCCGTCCTGACCTCTTCATCCCCCTGAAGCGTTTCTCCTTCCTCTCCAACCTCCTCTTTCCTTTCGCTCCTGTGCTTCCTCTTATTCCACTCTCCCTCCCTCTTTTCCTCCGACGGTGGCTCTACTTCCTCTCTTTTGTCCTGTGCTGCCTGTTGTTTTTCCTCCGGTGACCAACGGTAGCTTTTTGTCACTCAATGGGAGGAAACTGTACAATGACCTTGACCTGACCTGTGTGTGTGTGTGTGTGTGTGTCTGTGTGTGTGTGTGTGTGTGTGATTTACATCCTATGGCTCTGAGAAACCAGAAACAAACTGATATTTTTAGCTCATGATTTGCATTCAGTGAATTTCTCTTCCTGCCTTTTCTCGTTGACTTTACGTTGGAGTTCAATGTTTCGAGGGAAGAAGACGTCACAAACTCAACACTTTCATTCTGTTGATTTCTCTTTCTCTCTCTCTCTCTAAAGTCATAAATGCAGGAATGAGGAAGTTTTACCTGCAAGCCAACGACCAGCAGGACTTAGTAGAATGGATCAGTGTTCTCAACAACGCCACCAAGATTACTGTGAGCCCCCCCACCCCCAAACACACGTACACACACACACACACACAGACGGATCAATAGCTGACCCTGTTCCTCCTGCTGCTGGACGTCGCTGTGTCGTCGGCCTCCGGCTGCAGCAGATGGAAAATCCGCCATCAGGCCCGAGTCAGTTCAGTTCAGGAGCAGCAGAGTGTAAAGGGATCGTCACCGTTTCATGTTCACTTCATCCGTCGTCAGGAAACAGGAATCCTCCAGTTAGGATCTCAAACCCTGAATCGTTCATATATCCTGTGTCCCTTCTTAAATCTGAAAAACAGGTCACAAATGTGTGGGTTTATTTTAAAGGTTAAAAACAGCTGAATTCTGTAGCTTTCTACAAACCTCACTGCAGCAAGGAGAAGTGTGATTTAACAGATTAATGCACATCTGGTGCTGTGGTGAGGTTTTCCAGCAGCAGAGTGAAAAAGGTCGGAGTTATAAATGAAATATTACAATTATAGTCACAAATGTAAACTATATTTCCTTTATCTATCATATTACCATAAAATAAATAATATGTACTATACATAATCATGTCGTGCAGTATTTATAAAACGTTATTACATTGTTATTTTTTTTTTAAGTGAATGCAATACTCTTCCGTACAAAAAAGATCTTTCATTTTATGATCAACTTTGACTTACAATATTTAGATGAAAAACCTAAAAAGATGCAGATTTAAGTTCAGTTTTTGAGACAAACTACAAGATAAAAGTTATTTGAAAAGATCACAGAAAGATGAACTGATTTAAACTTTAGTCTGTGGTTAACGTCTGGCTGTGTTTTAGGTTCCAAAGCCCGGTGAAGGCCACACGTCCCACGCAGAGACGCCACAGGACGTCCTGGGAACGAAGCAGGTCTCCTACAAGACTGAGATCATAGGAGGGGTCCCTATCACCACCGCTACTCAGGTAACACACACACACACACACACACACACACACACACACACACACACACACCCTGTTAGTGTCTGTTAGCAGCAGCAGCACGTTCAGTCCTGTCTGGATCGGTATGCAGCCACAAGCACATGACCCCCGGTGAGCGTCAGCCCAGACAAGTGACGGCTGGTTTTCAATCTGTGACTCCACTTTAAATAAGGAAACATGCAGTGAAGAGTCGCTGAGCGAAATAACTCACTTATTCAAGAGGATCAGACTCAGTTACTCATCAGAGTCTGATCATTTAATAAAGGTGAAGCTGCAGGAAACATTCAGGGGCTCTGGGAAGTAAAGGATGTGGGAGTTGATTGAATCTGTGTAGAGACAGATTCATTCAGGAGCCGGTGGAGACCAGGAACTGAGCCACAGGAGAGGAAAGGAAACATGGATGTGCTAGAGAGCTTGTGTCTGTGTGCGTGTGTGTTAGGAGCAGGGAGACGGGCAGAACGGGGCGGAGCGAGGAGGCGTGAAGCGGACTCAGAACCAGCTGCCCTACTTCCTGTCCAGAGGAGCCCAGGACCAGGCCGTCATCAAGGCCGGATACTGCGTCAAGCAAGGAGCTGTGGTGAGAGAAAGATCCCATCATGGCACCTCGAGTTCCCCTGGAGAGGAAGATCCCTAATCTGCTCTTCTTCCTCAGATGAAGACGTGGAAGAGGAGGTACTTCATGCTGGAGGAAAACGCTCTCAGCTACTACAAATCGGACCAGGTAGGAAATCCACGACTCATCGTCCAGCAGAAACACGTCTGTGACCAGGTTCCACAATGAGCGTCAGCTGACTGAACACCTAATGCACACACACACACACACACACGCACACACACACACACACACACACACACACACACACACACACACACACACACACACACACACACACACACACACACACACACACACACGCACACACACGTCCTGTAGTTGTGAACACATTCATTAATAAAGTCCCTCGCCTCTTACATTAACCATCATATATGTAACCACACCTCTAAACTAACCACTTTAATCACAGTGATGTTCTCAAAAAAATATGTTCAGACCCACACACTCACAGAGACACACACACTCACAGAGACACACACACACACACACACACACACAGTGAGGCTTGTTGCTCCTGCAGGGAGTTGTGTGTCTTCACCAGCAGCAGCATGTTTCCTGAATACCTCCACAGAGCAGGGAGTCGTAACCTCAGGCTGTGTGTGCACACATATGGACACACCCTGTGTGTGTACGTGTGCGTGTGTGTGTGTCTACATTTGTATGATTCCTGGTCTGAATCATGTTGGTAGCCTGATGCTTTCTGACTGATGAGTACAACCGAAGAAAAAACATGAAATCTTAAAGTAAATATAGTAAAAACTATAATAGTTCCATGTTCAGATTTTAAACTCTGGCAGTATTTCCAGCTCGGTCTTTATCTTTGTGTCCTTCAGAGAGAAGGAGCCGTGGAGGTTGTCAACTCGTCCGATTCAAGCTGTGATACATGAACGTTGTGTTAACAACCTCCGTTTATCACTAAACCCTTTGACTCGAAGGCTCTTAATGCATCAGAAGAATCACAGACAGATTCACGCCTCCTGCTCCGCGGCGGAGAGGAGACGGAGGAGAATCAGCTGTGGTTCACCACACGTTTAAAAGCTCTTTAAATAGCCTTTAATTGTCAGTTGCTAAATGTGATGAGTCAGTGAGGGAAGACCAGTGCTGAGCCAGTTAGTGCTGTGAGCTGGTGAGAGAGGAACACCAGGGACCAGCTGCTTCTTCATCATCTTCATCTGTTCTACCAGTGGCATTCCACATAGCAAATGGAGCAAATCAACGCTGCTTATTGAGTAGATGTTTATATTCAGTGTGAGTCAGTGCTGGATCTGTGCAGTGGAGAATCAGTGTTAGAGTCAAAATACAATATGATTAATAAAACTGGACTTTCTCCCCAGTCTTATTTATTTTTCTGGCCTTAAAACATTAAATATTCAGCTCTAAATCATTTACTGTCTATAATTGTGATGATTTATTCCATAGGAAAAAGGAACACAGGTACAAACATCAAACATTAAAAGTAGAAACTTAAAAAACTACTGATAAGTTGAGTGGTTCAGGTGTAATATGATCTGTGTTTTTGCATCTTTGTGGTGCAGTGAAGTTGAGTCTTTGTTTCCTCGTCCTCCCACAGGAGCGGGAGGCGCTGAGAGTCATCGCTCTGAAGGAGATCCACAAAGTTCAGGAGTGTAAACAGAGGTCAGTGGTTTGGGTTCAGGTGAATCTGGGCTCATGTCCGAGTGAAGCCTCACGTCATGAACATGCGATGCTTCTGTCTGGTTTCCTGCAGCGAGCCGATGATGAGGGACAATCTGTTTGAGATGGTCACCAGCTCCAGGACCTTCTACATTCAGGTGACAACTATGAAGACCACACTTTCTCTTTTTCATGTCTTCCATTATAAACTGTCCATTAACATCCAGCGTCCTCTCTGTGTGTCAGGCGGACAGTCCAGAGGACATGCACAGCTGGATCAAAGCCGTCTCAGGAGCCATCGTGGCTCAGCGTGGCCCCGGGCGCTCGGCCAACACTGTGGGTACCACACGCCTCCTCTCATGATGTTCAGTGAGGGAGTCCAACCATACACTGCTGGTCCATCCCTGTCAGATACTGATAAGATCAATAATGAATCCTCTGATCTGTGACGTCACTTTAAACTCGCTCTGATCTTCTCTCCGTCAAGAAGGAGCTGGATGCTGTTTAAAGCTGGGGCTCCCCCTTGTGGCAGAGGAGAGCTCTGCAGCACAGACACAGTTTAAAGAATCATTCACTGAGAAGCTCGATCTCACCTGAAGCTCATATTTCTATGATCACATAGAAATGACTGTTTGTTAGAGTTTCATGTCATATATGTTATAAATATATATATAATATATATACACATACACATACTGCAGAAGCACAATGTTTATACTAATGTTTTTACATTTTCAGGATTTTCACAACGTGATGATGGCTTCATACACACACACACACACACACACACACACACACACACACACACACACACACACACACACACAAACGCAGACACACACTCTCTCTATCTTCTCTCTCCCCCCCCCAGTCTCTTTTCTCTGTTTGAAGAGTTTGCTTCCAAAACTACATGATTATCCACCAAAAGGGAAAGAAATAACATGATTATAATGCATTTTATATTTCAAACAAATAAGGAAACTCTTCTGCATGAGCAGGCTGAAGTGTGATGCTGAACAGAAATATGAAAATATGAAGAAACAGTCTGTGCAGCATTACATTCTCCCATAGACACAGGTTAACAGTTAAAGGTGTGAAAGTGATTAATTGACGTTTCTCCTCTTCTCCGGATCCTCGTCAGATCAGTAAATCCTCTGTTGAATGGATTTATGGATTTATGGATTTATGGTTTTCTGGACAGAAGCTCTTCACGTGACTGTAACTGAGCTTTGCTGTAAACTGTTGTTTCCAGGTCCGTGGGGCCAGAAGGCTGTCCAGCCCTTGTATACAGAGGTATACTCCCTTCTGCAGTGGTGAATGCAGCACGTATGTGACCCCGTGACCCCCCCCACCCCCCTCCACCCCCCTCATTCACCCCAACCAGCCTTTCACCCTCCGAAGCATTTCCCCTTCACGCTGCAGGTTTTCTCTGCATCATCAACAGACGTCTTGTATCTGAACTCAATGCACAGAAAGATCTTCTTCATCTCGGAACACGAACGTTCACACGCGTCACTTCGGATGTAAACACATAGAGTTCAGAATCTTTGCAGAATGCACAGGACAGAAGCTAATTTGGTGTTTTGCAGAATAATATAAAAACTGATAATTTCTGAGCCATGTGTTGTTGGTTTAGGAAGAATATATCTTTACCTTTTTATTGAATTTTTGACATTTACATGTAACGTTAACATGAGAACAACAGAATCCGAGGCCATCAATCCTTCAACATACGAGTCGGGTCCAGCTTCCTTTTCCTTTCCATCCTCACGACATCATCCATCATCTGGGAATCTCTTCTCTTCCCTGGTTTCTTCGTCTCAGCTGTTTTTTCCTGTCTTAACATTTGCAGTGTTCCTGACGTCCAGCAGGATTCCACCGAGCCGAACTCCTCACGAGTCTTCTTTCCTCTAACCCTCTGTCCTGTTGTGTTTCTCCTTTGCTTGTGTGTGTGTGTGTGTGTGCTTTTCAGAGAGTGAGGTCTGACAGTGATGTACTAACCTTCCCAAAATGAGCCCCGCTGCTACTTCCTGCCCCCCCCACCGCTGCTCATCGTCCAGTCACCACGTCCCTCTGCCCCTCAGCTTCCTTAGCACCCGCCTCCTGACCCTCTCCTGCTCCTCGGCTGCTGCAGCATCAGTCGTTCGTACGTGTTGCATGTGACCTCACGAGCCCGTGAGTCATCTGTTCCCTTCAGTCTTCATCTCAGCAGATAACATGTCAGGTTATTGTCACTGGAATCACGACCAATCATACGACAGCAGTTGTTTGAGGTGATTAGTTCTGACTCAAAACTCTCAACTACAACTCGTTGGATGTGAATGATGAATATTAACTTTGACATGTGATGTTAAAATGTGCTCATTGTTTATCTCACAGAAAGTTAAATAGTGGTTTTATCCTTGAAGGGAGAAAATCAAATCTAACTCACAGGAAGATTCCTGGAGGCGTTTTCAGATTTCATGTTGATTTGTCTCGAGTCCTGACATTCAACAACATCCAGGCAGAAAGAATACATGAATGAATTATTATAACAGAGAAACACATTTTCACATTTGAGTTCTGGTGGAATAAAAACAAACGTTGGCAGACGTTGTCTCCACCAGATTAATAAAGTGACAGAATAAGAATGATGATGATGATTCCTGAGGAGAATCGTGAGGGAGACATTTTGATGTGAGCTTGAAAAGACTCTGGACTGAATGAGGAGAAAAGCTCTGACCATGTTTTTGAGTTAGTTTCACCTTCTGTTATCTCTTCTTCATCTTTTTTAATCCGTTCATCATCCGTCCACAGACACTTTGTTCCATCACCTCATCCATTCATCCGTCCAGCCGCCATTCAACCATCTCTCTCCTGCCTCTGACTTCCTCTCCTGCTTCCTCCTCTCTCCAGGAACACAGTGACCACTCGTCTCCCTCCCCAACGTCCTCCTCCACCTTCTACTACCCCCTCCAGCCGGAACTACACTACCCACAATCCTCAGCGGGTTCTCAGCCTCACGCTGGACACGCACCAGCCGGACAACTTCCTGGGCCTGCTGCCCTGGAGGCTGAGCCAGTCCGGGATGAGGCCCCTCCCTCCGGCGCGCTCCCGCCTGTCGCTGCAGGAGACGCTGCAGTCGTCCAAGTGACGGACAACCAGTCGCCGTGGAAACGCCGCAGCGGAATGGGGGAGCAGGCGTTAGATGGCAGCAGCGGAGAGGAGGAGCTTAACCGCTGCACCCCCGAGAAATCTGACCTGCAAATTACCCTCATTTGATGAAGATCAAACTGATGATGATCGACAATCTCTTGAGGACACACACACACACAAAAACACACACTCACTTTTACACACTTACACATGACCTCCGTCTGATCCTCCTACTGAAGTGGGACCAGTCGCTTCCTTCCTGGGAACATGTTTTTAAAGTATGTGCACACAGGTTGGATCTTCTTCTTCTCCAGTTCTGTCGTCTTGCAGCTTTTTATTCACCAGATGTTGCTGCTGACAGACCAACACTGTGTCGTGATACACACTGAAATGATCACATTTTCCGCCGTCTTGATAAACGTAGAGAAATATCAACCTTTTCACGCTTTATAATTTGATGCTCCGTGCTCCACAAATGCAGCGCAGCACTGTTCGAGCTTTGCTCTTAATTCTTATTATTTTACTGCGGTTTTGTTCGTACACTGTGAACAAAGATGGACGACGCTCATCTGAGCTTTCTCCCACTGTGAAAAAGTTCAGCTAAAATATCTAAGATATCCTCATCCCGCCCTTTAAACATGACTTGGACTTGAGTGTGTCCAGTAGTGATCGAGCTGTGAAGCCGTGGCTCAAGGTCCTGACTTTAGACAAGTTTAAATACGTCTCCGCTCGTTTATATATCATCAAATAACTGATTCAAACCAAACTGATCAGAAACACTTGAACAAACATCAGTGAGATGAGAACGAACTGAAATGACAGAAACCATCTGCTAACATGGAGGAGACAGGGTTATTGAGCTATACTGCAGCCAGCCACCAGGGGGCAATCCAGATGTTTTGGCTTCCTTTTGGGAGATGTAGTCCATTTTAATTTTCAGTGCAATGACTGTAGTTTCTTTATAAGCCGAGTTTCAGATATTTTCACACCTGTATACGCTTTTTATAGATTTTAGAAAGATTTTTAAAAAGATGAAATTGTCTAATGATACAATCTTGGATTCTGTTCCTGATGTGAAGTTTTCTTTTCTTCACAGAAAACCTCCAGACAATCTGAGCTCAGTGCGTAAAGTCAAACTTTTGAATCTAAGAACTTAAAGGAACTCGTGCTCGGGACTGAAGATATGATTCTCACCTCCTCCACGAAACGTCCATGTTCCCGTTGTTTAACTCCACCTGATGTCCATGTGTTGCTTTAAATGTTTAAATAAGGATCTGAGCTTGAAAGATGTTGGCAGACAGTCACATGTTGTTCATTTGTAAATGTTGTTTTTGAACTTTCGGCCGTTTTTCAGGTTTTTCTTCCGGCGGCTGCAAACGGTTGTGGGTTTCTGTCTTTTCTGGTCTGACGTGCTTTTATTTTGATAGTTTTATTATTTACAGTGATGAGGAAAAAAAATGTATGTTGTTTACTGATTTTTATACACACACACACACCCTGCTGCCCCATGTTAAACAGACACTGGGTGAAGTGCCTGCATCTAAAGAGCTGATAAGAAACTCATCGATATGTAAATGTCTCACAGGCTGGATTTCCATGGTTTCTACACGGAGCGTCTGGAGTAAACGGCCGTGTAGCTGCAGTGTAGCATGTTCCGCTCACGTGTTCCGAGCGTCACTCAGCGAAACAGACGTCCTGTCCTCACGCCTTCCATCTGCTGCAGCTACCGCCCAGATGTTTACTGTTGTTCCATGAAACATGATGAAGAGTTCAACGTCCTCATGTTTGCAGCATCGTATGAAGCTGTTTAGACCGGTGGGACTCATTTGTTTCTTTGTGTGTTCGCCTGCCCGTTGTTGTACCTGTACAGTCGTGTGTGTTTGTTTTGCACATTAAAAGGAGACTTTACTGAATGAAGTTTGGACTCAACGATGAATTTGTTGGATTTGATTGTTGCTCAGAGAAACCACGAGCAGATGTAAACTGAATTACTGAAGATAAATACATGTAATATGAGTATTTTATTATTAATGTGATGTTTAACAAGTCCTGTTAATTCAGTCATTTTGGAAGATTGTGAGTTAATGGATGAAAAATGTGATTGAAAGAAAATCCAGTTAACATATAAACATGCTCCTGCTTGTTTGTAGCAAAAACAATGTCTTAAATGTATCATTATTTAATTAGACGTGATTAATACGATTAATACACTTCTGCAAAGTTGTGGAACTGCTTTAACTGACACTGGAGTAGAGTATGAATCAATAAAACCTAATTAAGCATGTGAAATGTTATGATAATAAATATAATAATGATAATTACTGGGAATTCTGAAATCCCTCTACAACAATATCTTTTGTAAAAATACAGATGAGCTGCGGTGATCGAGCAGAGAGCTTCATCCCGGGCAGAGGGAGAACATGAGGTCGCTGTGGTTCACATGGGATAAAACCACTTAGTTATTAATATTCATCCTTTTTATAGTTGCTTCAGTTACAAAGTGAGAATTCTACTGTTATTAATGACGAGTTATTAGTTCATAAGTTGTATTTAAAGATTTAATCTCTCGTGTAGAACTGAAGGAAAAGACTCTTATTTAATAGATAATAGATAATTAGTGATCAATCAGTAGTTTTAACGCTTTAAGCTCAGTTCTTTATGTGATCAGCTTTTTAAAAGATATTGACCATCAGTTACTTCTTTAAATATATATATTATATATCTATTGTACTATATGCTATATTAAAATTAACAATCTCCACTTAATTTAGCATCTTTATGACAGCCAAAAACACAAATAATACTGTTTTTATATACTTGCAAATTAATTCAGGCGATAAGGGGTTAAAAATCACAAATCACCTCCAGGTTAGAGGAATCAATACACTAAAAAGTAGTTCCCATGGACTTCTCTGATAAACCTCCACAAACGCCTTTCTTTAATGTCTTAATCAGGTGCTCTGATTCTGAAACGACTGAACTTCAACACAGTTATCTCATGTTTGAACTGAGAGTTAGATTTCGTTCATTTTATTATTTTTTCACAAGCGTATTCATCCGCTCGTTGAAGAGACCTTGACCACCGCCGGTCAAATTGACTAGTTTCCGCGGATCGACCCGAGGTTAAGGTCAGAGCGTCGTGGTTTCTCCAGGGTGAGTCACTTTGTTAGCATCAAAATAAGTAGTTTGTTCTTAACAGCGAATTAACGTATTTTAGATTTTATTCGAAATCATACATCCATAATGTGTACGTGAATCCATCTGCTAAGTGGACATAACAGTATTATAACCGTTCCCTGTGTAATATATTCGACGGTGTCGTTTCATGAAAAACCTTGTATTTGGGCGTGACGCAGTTAGGTAGCATCCTAGCTACCGTAGCATCCTAGCTACCGTAGCATCCTAGCTACCTACAGCAGCCGATAATTAGCAAGCGCCATTTTGTCTCTGGAGCAGGTGCATATTTGGAAATTGTATGGAGAATTTGTGCTATTTGAAGCTGTTTCAAACAATTGTCCCGTTTCCCACATCACTTAAGTCCATCGCTCTTAACGAAGCGGCCGTGACTTTTTACTTGTGTTAAAACTTTACTAGATAGTGTGGCTTCATCTGAGCACGTTGCTGTAGCGAGGGACGTTCACTGTCTCCCGGAGAAATGAACACTCCTTATTGACACAAGTCATAATGACTGGTTTTGTTATTTTCACTTTACATTTACACTTAGTGCAGTGTAATTGTTTCCCGTGATAATTAAATGCCAATGTGATAATAAATGACAATTTCAAACCATACAAACTGTCATGTTTTACTGTATTTAATAGACGAGGTTTTCTTAAAAAAAGTATGATCTGTCAAACAAATGTGCAATTCAAGTAAAATGGTCTATTATTATATGAAAAATTCTGTGTAAGACACAATTGATTTAAGTCTGCGAGCTATGAGTTTTGCTGAAGCTGCTGAAGAAGAAGCACCTTGTCTGAGGCACTTTATTCACATCTCCCCTTTTCAGGTAGGAAATGAATGTTTATGTTCTGTGAATGTGTTATTGACTTGTTTTGTTACAAGATAAGATTGACTTTGATGGTTGACTTTGTGATTGTGTGCTGTTTGTGCAGCTAGATCCCACTTTTTATGTAGCTCCGCTCTGCCAGTGGTAGGCAGGTAGCATCACGTGGTAAGCATGTGTGCACCAGATGTTAGCATTGTTACCTTGTTTAATTTAGCAAAACACCTAACAGAAAGTATGATGTTGTTGATGTGCATGTGTGTGGTTAATGTTCAGTATGTTTATGTGTGTAAATAATAAGAGATAAGGTATTTTTGTTTATTACCAATAATTTAAGTTAAAAGATTAATAGGCCATTTCTATATATTGTTACCTGTTCATTTGTTGTAAGTTTGTAAATTGATTCTGTAAATTATAAACCGATTCTTGCTGATGCTGCTGAAGAAGAAGCACCGTGTTTGAGGCACTTTATTCACATCTCCCCTTTTCAGGGCACAGCACATGCCATCGAGACCGAACAAGAAGGGTCCATCAACAATACCGACTCGAGGGAGACGGGCCTGAGCGGCCTGGAGGCTGAAAGCTCTGCTGTAACTGGAAAACTGTGGCTGTGTTGTTTTGATTCAGGTCCATTAAGAGCTTCTTCTTGATGGAAAATGAAGAGTTCATCAAGAAATTCATGGACCTGACGGAGAAGGAGCTGAAGAAGCCGCTGAAGGACGTCGTCCCCTTGCGACTCAAGAAACACCTGGTGGACGCTCTGGTGAACAGCAGGGACTCCTTCAAAGACTACCTGACATCTGGTCTCTGTCATCATCAACAGGTTTTTACAGATTTTATCTTAAGGTTTCTGTCACTTCAGCTTTGATTCAACCACATGAAATTCATAAATGGCTTCACAATGTTAATAAAAGTGATTTCCAGATTTGACATATTCAGTGACATGCGTGATCTTTGCATTTGTGTTAATTCTGCAGGAACGATCTGACGAAGTACCAGATGTTGTTCCGTCCAATGTTTCATTTGAAACACATGGAGAGGCTGCTTGGCAAAGTTTTTTTCAAACGTGATGATTTTAGAGTCTATCGGTTAGATTCAAACCATTCGTATTCTACTGCAAAGGGACTTCATTATGAAATGTTGACCTTTGTCAAGGAAATCCAGTACTGCATGAAGTCCAACAGCTGTGAATGAGCTGTTGCTCAAGCATCATAATTTTATATTAGTGCGCCCTAAGTGGCCACTTTCCTTCATTACTTGGCCTGAAAGTTTTAAAATGCACCTCCAAACTATTCCATCTGTCAGACATGAGCATTATTATTATTGTAGGTTACATATAAATTTATCTCAAATGAAAAAAATAAAGCTTTAAATGACCTTTTACGTGCTATTACGAATGCACAGAGCCGCTGCACGAGGAAGAATAAATCATACTGAATGAAACAGACGCTGTGCTTGTACTTTGACGCTAAAGTTACACTGCGTAAGAGAGTTAACTCAACAGACTCTTTCGATGATCAATGCAGCCCCCCCACTCACTGTCCCCTTGCGCTCAGACCACGTGGAATATGGCTCCTCAACAGGGCCAAGGGTTCATAAGAGGACTGTTATCAACAGTGAGAGGTTTTTTTTTAAATGAAGTATCTTCTTTTGACTGCGATGTTGACAACATCTTGTGCCTCAATCCGGTTGGCGTGCGGCGATTTTCCGAAAATGTAGTGAGCCGCAGAAGTAGTGACACGTGTCAGAATGAGCCAATGTTAAGCTCCACATGGACAAGTGATGGATGTGCTGTGGCACACCATCAAGAGTTAGATAGTGGAAATGAACAAGTGGAGGATGGACGAGGGGAGCTGAAGACAGAACTGTATCTGAATGTGTCAGATGAGGAGGATGATGATGGTTACTTCTCAATGTTTCACAAAAGAGCAAAAATCTTTGTGCTACAGTGTCAGAGTGAAGTTGAGTGGAGGTATGGAGCCGAGCAGGAAGGTGATGAGGATGTGCAGGTAATGATGTCACGGAACATGTTGTGCCTGCGCTTAATAAACGGTCTCGTGTTCCCAGACCAAGAGAGAGGAAGGTGTACTGATTTTTCCTCCAGTGATAATAAGTTAACCAATCTGGTGACTGCAAACGGATAGACCGCTGCAGGGATGTCTACCGCAACATCTCAATGTTTCACAAAAGAGCAAAACTCTTTGTGCCACAGTGTCAGAGTGAAGTTGAGTGGAGGTATGGAGCCGAGCAGGAAGGTGACGGAGGATGTGCAGCACGGTGTGACGGAGCCTGTCTATGACTGTCAGGCCTCAGTTATAAGAGACACATCCACTGTCCACTCAACTGACACCAGTTATGAAGACACCTTATATCCACAAGTTCAGGTGAGTCGCCTCAGTCGTACGAGGGGGCAAGACAGAACTGTATCTGACTGATGGCACTGCCTGCACGACAGGACAAAAACTCTAGGGTTGTGAGGAGAATACTCGAAAAAGCGCAGAAAGCAACTTGGAACCATTGAATTTAGCATGAAATTAAATCAAAAAAACAATAACTCAAAGAAACACACTGAAAATAAGTTCAAAAACTGAAACACAACCCTCGTGGGTCTTCTTCAGGTCTTGTTAGGCATGTGTAAAAGTAAAAATATTTCTATCTGAGCTGTGAGGTCCTTCCACTACAACATTCAGAGCAAGAGTGAGTGAGGAGACTGAGGGCTCCTCTATTTATAGGCTGCCTTTCACAGACTCCTCCCCCTTGTCTATTCCAATGTGATCCTTAAATTCTATAACTGTGAATAAAAATAAACGTATTTATATATATTATCATTCATGATACCGTGTATCTATGAAAATATTATATTTTATTGGACTTAAATGATATATTTATAAATAAATCTGGTTATTACTACTTTGTGACGTCTACGAAGTCTTTTTTTTATAAATGAACTGTGACTTGTGATTTTAAGCGAATTTCTTATGGATAAACTGATTGTTTTAACTTACATGACAAATTACATTTTATTTCCTTAGTGTTTATTGGAGTTTTCTACATCCATGTATTCTTTTTGTGATCCATCATGTTATTACTACTTCGTCTTTCTTCCAACCTTATCGGCTCTGGACTTTGGCTCGACTGAGAATTGAGGGTGTGTCCCAGCCTTTATATATCAGTCTATGGCAGTGGTTCTCAAATGGGATTTTTTTTAAATATATTTAAAGTTACCATCCATTCAAAAATCCTTTACAAATTGTTATTTAATAACAATTTTAATAAAATGTAAGTGTAAGTGCATGAATTGAATGTTATATTCAGTAGGTCAGTGGTTCCCAAACTTTTTACAATCCCGTACCCCTTCAGACATTCAATCTCCAGCTACGAACCCCCCCCCCCCCCCCCCAACTAAAGGGAAATGACAAACAAATGGAGGTTGAACTAACTCACTCAGGGGTTTAACGGGAATAACTATTCAACTCAAACAAGGCAAAACAGATGAAAACCAAGATACTCCGCGTCAAATGCCGAAAGAACACAAACTAACAATGTTTAACTAAGGACATAAATAAACTAAACAGTGTGCAGAAGTGTGTGCGTTGAATTTGAAAAAAGGAGCGTGGCCGGAGCGGAGTTCAGCCAGAAATCATCACCACAGGCACAGGTTAATGAGACGGGTTGAGAGGATGCACATAATTCTGCTATGTGTGCATAGCCTTTTTCTAGCGGACAAATCCTTGTGCGACGCACGTAAGAAGGGATACGTAAGCACGTAAGAAGGGATACGTAAGCACGTAAGAAGGGATACGTAAGCACGTAAGAAGGGATACGTAAGCACGTAAGGGGCCCGGAAGGGCTCTTGCGTTTTCGGGCCCATGAAAACGCAGAAGCATGCGCCGGCCTTGAATCTTAAATCGTCTTCTACACACAGTCTATGCCTGTATTTAGTTTTCATGCTCATCAGAGCTGAGAACCTCACATAAATATGTGGTGGCAAATGGCATCAAAGTTTTGACAGCGCCGCTGCTAGACATTCTGGTGCCCTAAGCATAACTCCTTTATGATGCCCCCCCCCCCCCAACGTTTGTTTCTGCCAGTTTAACATTTTATTAAAACAAAAAAGGAAAATCTACTTTGTAAACACAGTACACAGAACAGCAAAAACATACATACACACAAGTATTGGGATGTGCAAAATCTTCGTAGAAATGAAATAGTCATCCATAAATACAAACTTAAAAGCAGAAGTATACAAGTTAGCAATCTTCTTCAATAAAGAAAAGATTTAGAAGCAGAAAATTCACACAATTTTACTGAACTTTGTAAACACACTATGTAGAACAACTAAAACACACATTCAAGCAAAGTCCAAAATCAAAATATTCAAACAAAGAATCTTATACTGAAAAAATTATAAACATTTAATACTGTAAGCATGCAGCCAGGGTGCTCTCCCCCTTTATTTATCAACTGTTTGATGAATCTAATCTAATATAAAAGCATAATAGAATGTAAAGGAAAGTAACATCTATCTGGCTTCAGTTAGGCCTACTTGTAAAATGCATAATGTTTAACAGTAAAATCTCAATTTAGCTTGCACCTAAGTTATAACATATTTGAGTGTGCTAACATTAGCAATAACGTCAGCTAGTTCGAGCAGTATGCATAGGCTAACCATTAACGAACCATCGTAACTTTTTGAGCAATTAAATATATCTCTTGTTCTGCCTGTTTTGTGATATACATGCCTAAAAGGTGCCTGATATTTATATACTGAAATAATATCAGCATTATAATTGTAACCTATTTTATTTAATGACGTTATTGTCGAGGGTTGATTTGTATTTCCTGTTCTAAGCGGGTTGTTGGTAGTGACTCTTATTTTGAAAGGGCGTTTTAAAGGAAGTGGGTTCTGTGATGAGTGAAGTTGCAAAGTGAGCAGAGAAAAAACGTGTGTGCTGTGCCGAGCGCATGACCTGCTCTCTTGTCCTTTGTCGGATGAGGCCGGACCTATGATACAACTAAACGCTCGGCTACATAATTATTATAACTATGATGATTTTTTAGTTTCCTATTTTTTGGTGCCCCCTCAGGACTTGGTGCCGTACGCACAGTGCGTAGTTCACGTTATGGGAGCGGCGGCGCTGACTGCAGGGTACTCTGTGCACAGTCCTACCCAGAAATCTGGCAGAGGCTTCTGATTGAATTCAATTTTAATGGATCCACTTGTTGCGACTTCAATGAGGCTCTCCTGTTCAGAGCCGGGTCTGGGTGAGGGGTTCTGGGAATGAGGACGTGACAAAAACCGGACTGAGAGGTCGAGAACCGTCAAATCCAGCTAGCTCTCAGCGGCTAGCTGCTGCTCTCTCAGAGGGCTGAAGAGTATAACTCCGGGCTGCTTCCTCCAGCTGCTAACATCCTCACTGTGCTGCGTTCAGGCAACTCGGATATTCCGACCTCCTACTTGAAGAAGAGCAGTGGACTCCTCAGGCACTCATGGAGACATATAGCTTCGCAGTGTTGGCAGTGAACGCAACAGAATTACATCGATGACAAAATAATGTCATCAGACCCAAGAAAATCAAGTTCAACTTGTAATGGTAAGAAAGTGGTTATAAACACACAACAAGATTAGGACACTTGAGGCCTACATTCCAAGTGATTCCACATAATTCAAATCATTCAGTATCAACAAACACATTCAGAAAGAGACATGTGATTGTTTAGACAAATAGGATGGGTTCTTTGGTAAAGAGGCTCTCTCATTGGCTGGTTTTGCGGGGGATTGGGTGGCAATGAGGAAGTTAGTTTGTTGTTGATGTGCGCGAGTGACGGAGTGAATGAAAAAGGCACATGTTCACATGTAAAAGTAGATAGAGTTGATAGACGACGAGGAAGCTTCCTGTCCTCTCTACGTGAGGACGTTACAATACATTGGCCTTAAGCTCTTCAACATCATCACCCATGTGGCTGAAAAGACAAGTGGGGCAATGGCAGACAATGGCAGCTTCCCTCTGACCTCACACGCAGAAACTACCAGAGACGCTTTGGAAACATGAAACCAAGAATGAAAAAAACGCCCTACTCAGTTAACTGCGAGTTACGCCGGGTTCACACCGGACGCGTAAGCTGTCCGGTGCCGCGGCCTCCCAGTCCCAGGTCTCTACTATGACACAACTCCTTACATTTCCTTTACAGTCAGTGATTTGTGTCGGACTGTTAGCGGGCCACAACTAGAGTATTTTAACGATTTGTTAAAAGGTGACTCTGAAGAGGAGTGGACTATTTGTTACCCCATGTTTGAATCATCGATGTGCCAAAGTGTCACAGTGAAGTAGAGTGCAGGTAGTGAGCAGAGCAGAAAGGTGACGAAGGACCCCCAACAGAGACCGACTGGACAGATATCTGTCCTTACAAGGTCAGATAAGGCAGTGCTATCTGTCCGTGTCTGTCAAAACGTAGAGAAGCATACATTGGCCTTAAGCTCTTCAACATCATCACCCATGTGGCTGAAAAGACAAGTGGGGCAATGGCAGACAATGGCAGCTTCCCTCTGACCTCACACGCAGAAACTACCAGAGACGCTTTGGAAACATGAAACCAAGAAGAAAACGCCTTCAACGACTCGCGCTATTTGCGCTGCGGTCTGGCGCTGAGCCCGCTCGAGCCCCGTCCCCGCTTGAACGCCAGGTATTTTTCTGTAGCGTTGTCGTGAGGACTAGAATAAGTGAATTCACATAAACTTTTAACAACTTTTGACAAATATGCTATTCACATCGAGGAAACAACATATCTGTAAACTATTTTATTTAGTGGTTTTATTGTGGAAGGTTGATGTGTAGTTCCTGTTATAAGCAAGGTGCTGGTTGGAACTCTTGTTTTGAAGGGGGGTTCTAACAGAAAGGGGTGTTATCGAGAGAGAAGTGCAAAGGAAAATAAATGGGGGCGATCTCTCGATTAAATAACCATCTCTCATGTAATTTTTCGGCTGAGGCCTGACAGTATAAGAGGAAAAAACCATCGGCTACACAGAGTCTTGAATTCGAAAAAGATTCAAGACTTTTTAATACTTTTCAAGGGCCTTGATTTTCCCTAAATTTATATATCACCTTTTAATACTTTTCAAGACTTTTCTTGGACCATTTGCTGTATTTATTAAAAAAAAACTCCAGAATAATTTTCCCTGGATTCTCGTCTCTTCTTTGACAACTGATGGAATGAAGGAGAGAAGAGAGGAAGCATTCAGACATTGAGTTAGTAAATAAACACACTGAAGACATTTCTAAGGTAGAAGACTAAATGTGACTAATAACATGAACAAAATATGAATAAATGTCCACTGGGGGTCACTGTGTCCAAATGTAAATCTCTTGTATGTCCCTCAGTTTGTCCTGATTAACGTTTGGAGGAAACCTTCGTTCTTCAGGCTCTTGTCTCATCAGGTGGAAACTGTCCAAACAGACCCATCGGTCCTGGGGTCGTGACCTCTGGACAACGGCTGCAGAGCCTCAGTCCCACGGCACCAGAACAGGCTGAGGTCACATGATCCCACACCTCCAGGAAGTACACCAGAGGAGCGTCACTGGGCTGGAATGTGATTAGGACACCTATGTGAGTGGATGCACGTCTGAGCGCTCAGATCGCTGCAGCGTCCTGTAGAGCGACTGCTGTGAACCCCCCCCCATGACTTGGCTCACAGACACAACAACCTTCAGCTGATTAGTTACACCTCGGTTACGTAACCATGGAACCAAATGATCTGTGTCAATGATGAATCTTCACACGAACTTGGAAATAATCATTTTCACATGTGATAGTGACAACGAGAAGAATAATACTCATCATTTGATTCTCTGCCCGTTGAGCAAAAGTTCAGTTTGTTCACACTGCAGGCAAAAAGCAGAAGAACAAGACACATGTTTTAAATTAAAATACACAAAAACAAACCACCTGAACGAATACAACAATAAAATCAACACAAGTGAGAGCGAGTGAGAGTGAATATGATTTACATCTGTACATGTGCGTGTGAATGTGTTGAATGTGGGCGTTGTTTATGCAGAGGAACCAAACTGTGTGTAACCAGGTTGCAAACATCCAAACACTTTCACTTCATTGTGTAACATCTGTTCTTCTCCACAACATATTTGTGCATCAGGTTTGTGTGAACTGCTGAGACCTCACAGAGAAACGCTCGTCAACATTAACCGGACGAGACACGATGACGTCTCGTCCAGATGTTTCCAGCAGCTACAGTAGAGTCTGATTTCACAAACTGTGGATGTGACTGAGACATCAGCGCTAAGTGAAGATGGAGAACTCCTTCCTAAAGCTGCTCAGTAAACCCAAAGTCTTCCTACAGCAAAGTGAAGCTGCAGCCAAATGATCAGAGAGGGAAATGTGTTGTGTTTTAATCTTTACACCTGACTGATTTACTTGCACCTCAGCATTCTCCAGGGAGACATGAACTCTGACAGACTTGGAGCAACTGGACCAACTGCATGCACCGAAAGAGAAACACACCAGGGTCAAAGGTCAGGAGACAAAGGGTTTCATCAGGAATCTTTCATCTACAACATGCTGCATGTTTGATTTATGTTTACGCATCTGAACAGTAAACGACAGGAAGAAGAAATGTTTCTGGTTCGTCTGTGGATCTGTTCCTCGTTGTAGATTTGTCCTGGTTTGACCTTCGGATGTGGAAATGTCCGATTGTCATTGTGTGGTTTGGTTTTCCAACAAAATCAGCATCAAGCTCTGCTGCTGTTTTTCTGATCGCTCACTTGCTGCCAGCGTCTGAAACCGCAAACGTGAAGCAGCAGCGAGGTGAATGAGGCAGAATGTCCTGATGAGAATAATCCCTGGACTGTTTGGACTGATGGAGACCTGAGTCATCTGACAAACACACACGTATATGAACACACTCGGACAGACACACAACCAGCGTCTGCACAGATCTGACAGCTGCACATCAACAGTCCCCACGTCCCACTTGGTTATTCTCTCTTTCCTCTTCTTTCACACCGTCTCACTCCAACTAGGACACAAACATGAATAAATCAAAATGTTATTGCAAAGAAGTGGAGTTGGATTGATACAACACACGCACCCACCCACACACACACACACACACACATGCACAGACACACACACTGTTTCCTGGAAAAGCAGAGCACATGTTGGAACGGCTCCGGTGGACTTCACATCATAAACAGGAATGATGAGATGTCGACTGATTCTTCTTTTTTATCTTATATCTGGTTACAATTAATTCTGAATCAGTTCAAGTGTATGAATCCTTATTACAGTTCTACATCACGTTTCCAAGATGAGGGATGAACGACCTGGAGGGGGGGGGGAGTGAAGCCACAGAGAATTCTCAGACACAATCCAGCGTGCTGGGACACAGGTACAGTGTGTTTCTATAATCAGAATTATAGAAATGTGAATTCAAATACAAAAGAACATTTGAGCCCGACCTGGATCTTTTGTTTTGAAAACCCTCTCTCGGCTCTTTGTCTAAGTCACGTTTAGGATCCAAAGACAATATTAAGAACACAGGAGAGATGGTCTTACTCTTTTATGAAAATTTAATTTATGATTCGGTTCCAACTCAATATTTTCCGTACAGTCCCCAACACGTTGCAGCATCGTCCCAGCAGTGATGTCAGAGCTCGACTCGAGAGGAGGCGGAGACTCGTGTTCACTTCAGGGAAATCGAGATGAAGTCTTATTTTAATAGATGTAAAAACCAACTCTAACTTAATTACTTTCTAGTGATATGAAAAATCATACACTGATAAATAAGTAAATAAGAAGTTGATTCATTCAGAAGGGAAATGATAAAAGATGGAGGATGATTCTCTCTCACTCTGCAGGTGGTTTACACATGTTCACATGAGATAACTGGACTTTCTGATAATTATGAATCTCATAAAGAAATGTGTAAAATGGGATTCCTAGATAGAGAATTTGATATGGTTGAATTCTTCTTCTCCATCTTGTCCTATTTGTTGTCAAATGGTTATCAAACAGCTTTGATGTTTAAAGGAATCAAACTGCAGTTGTGTTTATAATGAACTCAGGTGTTTGACATTCAGACTAGGGCTGGGCAAGTTAACTCGTTTTAATCGAGTTAACTCAAGTGATGAGTTAACTCGATTGTTTATCCGCCAATTAATTTCTTTTTTCCTGTTCTGCAGCAGTCAGCAACAGACTTTCACAAAATAAAAGTCTGACTTTCACAATAAAACAATAAATAATCAAACCTGAGTTAATGCGAGATAAAATAATTAATCGAGTTAACTCATCACTTGAGTTAACTCGATTGAAACGAGTTAACTTGCCCAGCCCTAATTCAGACCAATGGAGCAGATTCACCTGTTTCCTGTTCAAACATCTGACAGAAAACTTCTCTTCCTTTTCTTTCATGAGTAATG